>NW_017672063.1:43083-100651 GCF_001879085.1 Nicotiana attenuata | reverse complement strand
CCACCTCACACACACACACACAACAGCAACAAAAAAAAAAAAAAGACAATGACAAGATTGTCACACAAAAGGAGAACTTACTATTCCAGAGGATACTAATCCAAAAATGCAATGTGCAAAAGAAAATTATAACAACACAAGTGCAATAGATGCATTTGCACATACTCAAAGATAATTAACCGAGGAGCACTTCCTGCATTGTGTTTATCTACCACAAATTAATCAGTGTCTTCCATAGTTAAAAGAACTAGGACTGTAATCTTTTCTAAGACTATTTGTTCTTGTCCCAAACATCACTCCTAAATCCAGGGCAGAAAATCTTATAGCTGCCAAAAGACTACATTTCTGCAGTAACAGTAAAAAAATCCAAATTTGATTGCTTTAAAATTGTATCTAGTACCCAGTATATACCATCATAGACATGTTGCTTAGAAGCTTCAGCAACAAATTCATGTAGAATTCCATTAATTTCAACCCAACTACAACCAGGTTTTTTCTTGATTCTTTGATCTCTCATCATCTTCACTGTCCTGGAAGCATCTTCCAACATATTGCCAGAGCTATACAAATTCCAAAGAAGTACATACACCCCGTCATCATGAGGTTCTAGTTCAAGTGCTTTCTCTGCAGCCATTTCAGCTAATTCCAAATTTCTATTCGCGACACAAGCAGTCAAAAGTGATCTCCATATGACAGCATCTGGTTTCATAGGCATTTGGTGAATCAGTCTCGCTGCTTCATCTATATGACCTGCCCGACCAAGGAGGTCCACCATACATCCATAATGCTCTATCTTAGTTGAACAACTACTGTCATTCTTCAGCCTGTTGAATAATTCTTTCCCCTCGTTAACTAATCCAGCATGGCTGCAAGCAGATAGAACGGAAAGGTACGTAATCTCATTTGCAGTTACCCCAGATTCCAACATCTCATCAAAAAACTCTAGGGCATTTGTTCCTCTACCATGAAGTGCCAAACCTAAAATTATGCTAGTCCACGTGAAAGCATCCTTTTTTATCATTCCCCTAAAAATCTTCGTAGCTAAATCAAGATTCCCACTTTTAGCATACATATCAATCAGTGCATTATTTACACCAATGTCGACAGCAAAACCAGCTACCTTATTTACATACCCATGAATCAATTTCCCAAAATCCAGAGCTCCAATATCAGCACAACCAGATAGCACAGCAACTATTGTGATTGTGGTCGGGCTGTCATCACCTTCCTTCCTCATTCTCTTAAACAGTTCCAACGCCCCAACCGGTTCTTTGGCACGTACACATCCCACAATCATGATAGTCCACGAGATAGCATTCCTGTGGGACATTTCCTCAAACAACTTCCAAGCAGACTCAATTGCCCCTGAAATTACAAACCCATTGAGCAAACTGGTCCAACTAGCAACATCCTTAACGGGCATACTATCAAATACACATCGTGCCAAGTTGATTCTCTCTGTTCGACTATACATATCGATCAGAGCATTACCCACAATTGGTTCAGGTCGACTAAGAAATTTATAGGCCATAGCGTGCACTGTTTTGCCATTAAGCAGGTCTTGCGTGCGAGCACAAGCTGAGAGAGCTGCAACTATGGAATGGGAATCAGGTTTAAGAGAAGTTGAAACCACTAAACGGGTGAACAGAGAGAAGGCTTTAGTAGGTTGTTGTAATTGCAAATGCAGAGACAGAAGACAAGTCCAGGAGACAATATCAGTTTGGGGAATTTGATCGAACACCTTGTGGGCATCAAATGGTTTGTTCAGCTTGGCATATACATTGAGCAATTTGCAGGCAAAAGATTGATGAGATTGAGCGAAGAGACCACAGGTGATAGATTGAGCGTGGATTTGCTTGATCAAATTCTCATGGCTTACGCATTTGTCAAATAGACGTTTCAAGGTTGTAGCTGTCGCTACCAGTATCTCGCTGTTTTGGATGACATGAAAATTCATTAGAGTTCAAATATAGTCCTAACAGAAAAGAAAAAATATTTACAAGGCAAAGAGTTCTCTAAATTTACTTTAAAAAAATTAATCACAACAATAAATTGTTAAAGAAAAGTGATTGTCAGTACCAAACATTAATAGTACAAGTGACATTGAAACCAAAGAAATTGGGTAGTTTTTACTCTTTAACTTCCAAAACTTGTAGATTTCTTAAGTTTTAGGTGTCTCATTTTTTTTATGAGTTACCTCCCAGAAATATACAGAAACCCACAAATATTTGATTCGTTTTCACAAATATTAGTGATGATTGAAGTCAATGCGAGTGTTAAAGGAAACACATGTAAATGTGGGGAAGGAAATGACTCGCAGGGGAGGAAATGCCAAGACCAAGGTAGATGCCGTTAAATATCCAATCAATTGCATAAGCTAACAAATAATCCATCAATCAATTAGGTGAGTTATTCAAACGGATTACAACTGCACTGCAATTTTTGTGCCAACGAGCTGCTCAGTCTTCATTTACACTAATTTACTTCAGAACAAATTACAGGGCTATAGTATGCCTTCACTACATATTTGGACAACAACCGCCCGTCCCAAATACTCCATAATGCACCAATTTCTTGTATATGATGCGCAAGGGCCAGAACTGAGTTTATGAGTTACTATCTTGAGCATCTCAACAACATGCGCCCTGGAAAAGAGCGATAAATATCAGAAGCTCGCAGAGAAGAGTGCACACAGAGCCTTAACGGCAGATTTCAAAAACATGTAAGGTCAGGATATTGTCCCCTTATATTTTTAAGTGAGTTTATCCATGTATTTTTTCTTTTTAAGAGTACATGTGCAAGAAAAGGACATTTACCTTGTACAAAATCGCTCATACACCTATAACCCTTTCGCAGACAGAGCTCAAGTCAGGAACTTTCTTGATACTGCATCCAAAAAGAGTATTAAACACATTAATAACTTAAAACCATAAAAGACCAAACCTAGTACAGCCAAAACTTAATAAGAAACAGAAAACAACCAACCATATATTCTTCATCAAAAGAAGCCACACAAATTGACATTATTGTCCAAAAGTTTTTGCAACCATATACTCTTTGCCATAAGAAGCCGTTCAAATGAACATTCTCTAAAGGTTATGGGTTTAAAGCCATTCTAATGATGGCTTACATGACAACCAAGAAGTGTTAAAACTCAAGCCATAAAAATGAGATTTATAGGATATTCTTAATGATTTTGACATTGTTGAAATAATGATTAGGAATCTCAACAAGTAGGAAATTTTCCTTTTTTCATCTCAAACATAAGGAGCCCATCTGTACATTGTTAACCAACCACTTCACTTAGAGCAATTCTCTCTTTCTCTATTTGTAGTAAGCAATAACTAAAAAGGTTTGTGCAAAACAGGTGTCAAGAAATAGCAGTGAGTATGTCGGTACCCCAAGCCAATTGAGCAAACTAAGCATTGGCAAGTTATCTTCACCTTTATCACTATCAGATGCAAAAATGTTGACATAGCCTTTAAGAACCAAATTTCAAGTATATAAAAGGGATAAAGGTTTTAAAGGAAATAGTCCGAGTCCACAAGTCACCTACATAGCAGTGGAAAATAGATTAAGGAAAGATGCCTTTGGAGACAGAACCTGTGACCTCTAGCTCAGAACAGATCGTACCACACCATGCTCTCACATAGGAAAACCAAACCAACATTCAGTATAATGTTTTACATGGCAGATACCTGTACAAAAGGTCTCCAGTGGGAGCAGACTTCTTGCATAGCCAATCTGGAACTAGTCTCTCAAGATGTTCTATCTGCCCTTCCACATCAGCTACGTTAAGACAAAATGGCTTTAGATCTATCAAAAAGTTGTAAAACATGAACCAGCAAAAGTAAGAAAAGAAAGGATATAGCTTTTGAGCATACTGTTCTCATCAATATCATAGTCATTCACTATGATCTTGTGAACAAGTTCCACTTTAGTCATTGAACGACAGCCAACAGACTGGAAAATGCGGTGAATTAGACGAACAAGACCGGATAAACCAAGAGATTCCTGCTGGGCCGCAGTCAAATGACATTGATAATTCTTCTCTTCCTTGCTAAAGGAGCAATTCCTTTCCTGAACCTACCAGACGATTCACAATCAATTTCGTGGTAAATCATATTAATAAAGCAAGTCAAACTATAGAGGCAATAGTCCAAGTTGCCTTTAGCTCTGAACATGCTTAGTATACAGAAAGCAATCCAACCATACACTTGGATAACGACCCAGGTAATAATGGTATTGGTACCTCGTGAGGGCATATATCAGCATTAGCATGATCTTCCTTTGAAATCGACTTCCTTTCCATTTTAAGGGCATTATCTACATCTTCATGATGCTCTATACTGCCAGAACTCAAATCTGAAGATATATCTTCACCGCCCAAGGTGGAAAAATCCAATGACCTTTTGACAATTAGATTGGAAACAACAGAGTTTTGGCATGTCATACTCTTGTACTTATCTTCTGTAATTGGCACCGATCTCTTTGGTGTGGGCTGAGAAGGTGTTTCAAGCGTTACTTCACTTTCAGACAGGAGCTTCATAGGAGTTCTTTCATTTGCAACCAAACTACAACCTGGTCGAGGTTGGCTCTCCTCAACATTATTCAGGCTGATGGAGGATTTGGGTGACTTAGGAGATCTCCTTTTAGAATCAAGTTCCTCATTCAAAGTACATTCAGATACACAAGGTAAGCATGCCGGCGAAGGTGCTGAGAGATGATCTATCTTTGCTTCTGTAGAAACAACCTGCCGACAAAAGCGTGGACTGAAGGATGGACAGAGATGGGATGATGATAATAATTCAGACTCAAGTGAGCTTGGTAAATCCATAGGAAACCGGTCTGCATTGCTAGTGAGGCAGCTTTGATTGAACGGATCAGGAAGTATGGCTTCGGGTATGTCACAATCCTGCTTTACAGTTAGCAAAATGAAAATCTCTGAGTTTATATATGACGGAAATAACTTAGTTACACAAAAAAAGATGCATAATCAGTGTCTTGACCTCCAAAGAGGGGGATATCACACATTCTAAGCTTCAAATAGCAATTTATAGAACAAAATTACTTCAAGAAAAGAATTAATAGGTTACAGCAAGAAATCTAATGCACAGACTTATAATACATTATTCGGGGTTAAGATGATTTTATCAGGAAAGGAATTTATGTTATTGCAAGAAATATTCTTGAACAATTAGCTCTCTCTGGTCATGATATAGCACTTTTTATTTCATGCATTAGAGGAGGAAATGTCTATGCACAGAAAAATAAATTAAAAAAACAAAGAGGGAATCTTTCAATTAGATATTTCTGTTTACTGAAGCATCAGATTCTGTATAGCCAATTCTACTTGTGTAAAGACAGCTTGAAGAATTCCTCGGAAGCCGTTAAATACCAAAAATTCAAGGGTTATGTATTACCTGAGCATGTTTATGGAGAAAATCCACAAGCCTGGATGCAAAAAGATTGCTGAGGGTCATAAACATTGAGTGTTCTTTGTGATCCTCGACAGCATCGAAATGCAAGGTAATTTTAACATCTGGCTTCATGCACATGGTCTTCTCATCGTGCACAAGTAATTTATCTATCTGAATGGCTTCAGGAACTATGTATTTTATCTGTGCGAGATGCCTGTGTGAAAATTTTCTGACAAAAGAAAATGGAGGATTAAACCCTTAATTGCTAAACCACGGTCCAACTAAGGACTGAAAATGAAAATGATACTACTCTACTCTTGTATGATACATTTTCTGGCTGCAGTTGGTCAACAGTAGATATACTAGTGAACTAAAACTGATAGAGTAAACAAAAGTCATAATACTTCAGTTTATACAAACTCTTCTTACACATGGTAGAGTTTAAGTAACAAGACAAACTGATTTCTGTGACCCACCAAATGTTTACCAATGAGTCCAACTAAGGACTGAAAATGAAAATGATACTACTCTACTCTTGTATGATACATTTTCTGGCTGCAGTTGGTCAACAGTAGATATACTAGTGAACTAAAACTGATAATACTTCAGTTTATACAAACTCTTCTTACACATGGTAGAGTTTAAGTAACAAGATAAACTGATTTCTGTGACCCACCGAATGTTTACCAGTGAGCTACTTGCTCCAGGTAATAGAACAAACATCACATATCCCAATCTCATGGCTCACGCCTCATGGTCAACAAAAAATTGCTATACGTACAATCATGCATTGGTCTTGTTCGAGAACAGAAATTTTCAGCAGATAAAAAGCAAGTAGTTGTTCCCAAGCTCTCTATTTCCACTACATGTTGTTTGCTATATCAAAGATATACTATTCCAATAGTATATGGCTCAATTATAATTTTTTACAGGATAAATCATAAAAAGACTCTCTTTAGACTAAGTGAGAGTTCGATAAACGAAACAAATTTAGGTGGCATTTCATTTCAAAAAGTGTTGAATTTGTTTTGTTTTTTCTTTTTTGGGAGAAAACATTTTTTAATTTTTCCAAAAAAAATCCAACCAACTACAAGAATGGCTTGTTGAGAAAATTTTCACCAGTTTTTGAAACAAATGCCACCTTAAAAGCTTCCAATTGGTAAACTACTTCTCGATGCTTTGAAGATAATAATTCAAACACAAGAAGTTCTGAAAGAAGAAAATGCCTAAGAACTTGAAGAAGCTAATATCATTCATGTAAACTAGAACATTTTCTTCTAGATTCAAGACCCTTTTTTCCTCCAAGAATGATAACCAGAAAGAGAGCTGCCACCATCAACAAAAAATTGCAGATATAAGAACGATTACCATATACGGGAAGGCAATTTAAAGAAGAGAACAGACATAAAAGAAAATTCGGACTGACAAGATTTAAGAAAAAAGAGTAATGAGATAGATGATATCTGCAACCACCCAGCTACCTTCCTGTCAGTACTTCAACTTGACTGGACACATTCTGAAAAGTAGGTGACCTTTTTCGCAGACCGAGCAACCTCAACGAACAAAGCATACGATCAAAGAACTCTGACAAGTTTCTGTATCTGAAGACCAATACATACTCACTCTTAGAGTTGGAAACAACTACATGGATAATGGAATAATCCAGTTTAATGAGGAGCAGACCTTTCAGGAAGCTCAGCAATATCTATTTCATGTTTAATGTGTGATTGCTCATTCTTTTTCTCTGGTGTCCAAGATGAAAAATCTGTTCCAATAGAGTTGCCTACAGCGATCCCCCTCTTCTGCAAAGGTAAAGGAGATAGCACACTTGACTTCTCTGCCTCGAGCAGAAAGCTTTGATTTTTCACATCCAAAACTCCTTCTCTGGTTACTTCATGGCCCGTTTTCTCCATGTTTTAATATAAAGCAGTACAAACCTGGAAGAAGAAAGCTCGCATTAGAAGCACAATTTAATAGGACAAAAATAATTCAATAAAATAATATAGGAGCCTAGAGCCTTAATATATTGCAAGGACGTCAAACAAAACATTTACTGCACGGAAAAAATGCATCCACTTAACTGAACTAGTAACAGAACATAATTAAAAGAAGCGTTCAGTAAGGAAACTGATTGTCCAAAGACCACCTCCTGCAATAAAATATGAAAGCCTACTGATGACTAATTTTATTTGGAGGACTATCTACATGAAGCTGATAGGCTCCTTCGCATGGGCGGAATAAAGTATAATTCAAATCACAATTTACTTTAACAAGATCGAAAGAAAAACAACAAACACAACCATACTTATATGAAGCAAAAGATAGCTGTGAGCTACAATTTCATAAATTTCCAATTACAACCACAATTTCACATTACTTGACAAATATTCCACACGAAAGGAATACAACTAATTGATCTTCGAATAGGTAAGTAAAACATGGTTGCCGTAAACTGTATAGTCCAGTGGTCACCAAAAAAGATAATTAACCTAAAACGGCCAGAGTAAAGTTTAAATGTAAGAAATGGAAAAAACGTTACCTTTAAATCTACCTTCAGAAATTTGAACTCACTCTTTCAGCTATTGATTTTGTAGAATAGTAAAGCGATAAGAACAAACAACAATCAATTGGAAACCCTAGTCAAAAATTTCCGTTGTAGAGGAGGGAAAGAGCTGTTGGATCTTCATTCAAAAATCCATTGGTTGGGGATAATCAGAGTTTACCTTTTTCAAAACTTTGGGCCACAAGGCCCAGATCACGTTCGCTTCTGGCAGATGGGCCTGTACAATACCTTATTTATGGGAGAAATTCAAAAATAGCCAGATTTACCATTGGTCGTTGAAAAATAGCCAAGTTTCAAAAGTCATCGAAATTTAGCCACTTTAAATCTGAGCGAAAACACTGTTCAAAATCCGGAAAAATACGCCCGCAAATTTTACGGGAGTTCCAGCATAAGTATGCTTGAATTCCCGCAAATTTTACGGGAGTTCCAGCAAGTATAATTGTCCAGTATAATATACTGGAGTTTGGAGCACTGGTGCTCCAGTCTCCCGCAAATTTTACAGGAGTTAGCAAAGTATACCGGTCCAGCATAATATGCTGGAGTTCGTACACAAATGCACCAGAACTCCCGTATATTATACTGGACCGGTCCCTGTTGCAGCAAAATAGTGGCTATTTTTCATTGACTTGATAAACGCTGGCTATTTTTCATTGACCAGTGTGAAAACTGGCTATACCATGATATTTTATCCTTATTTATTATAAATAAATACCTTTTTAAAAAATTATATCCTATAACTACCTTTTAATTTTTATAGCAAAATATCTATATATGGTCACTTCCTACCTTTAAGCCATTAAATACGTTGTGTATTATTTTTTCTCTCCTCTCTCTCCTCCTTTCTCTTTCCTCTTTCTTCTCTTTTTCCCCGGGTTTTTTCCTCCCTTGCTTTTAGAAACCCTAGCAGGGACTATGTTCCGCCAACGACATATCCAGACGGCGACCACTTCCCCCCTTCCTTGTTGTGTCACCCCTGACCCTCTCCTCCGGCCGGCGATTTCATTCACACAATTGTGTTACACATTCTAAATTTTTCTTAGATTTTGCATTGATTGTTCATGTTTGGCTTGTGAGATCTGAAGAAATTCTGTCTCTAGTTTCTGTTTGA
Organism: Nicotiana attenuata; assembly: GCF_001879085.1. NCBI lineage: Eukaryota > Viridiplantae > Streptophyta > Magnoliopsida > Solanales > Solanaceae > Nicotiana > Nicotiana attenuata. Next base: position 91,560 of record NW_017672063.1, on the reverse strand, counting down.
TCCTTTAAATTTGTGCTTCTTCACCAACTGTCTTCATTTAACCGGCGGCGACGCCCCACATGGCGGCGGCCTAGATATTGTTGGATTAGGGACGGAGTTTGGGGCTGAGGAACTTGAAGAGTCTGTTACCTTTTTTCATTGTATTTCAATGTATCTCTCTGTATTCCATGTTTTTTATTGTATTCAGTGTCTTTTTTTTCATTGTATTTCAATGTCTCTCGCTATATTCCATGTATTTCATTATATTCACTGTCTCGCTGTATTCCATGAATGTATTCATATATTTTTTTAATGAATATAATTATGTATTCAGATGTATATATGTATTCAAATGTATCTACACTATGTTTTCATATATTTTTGCACTATAGATGACCTGCTATACTTCATTTATTCAATGTATTTTTATGTATTTATCTGTATTCAATGTAATTATATAATTTCAATATATAAATCTATTTGTAAAGATACCACTAAAAATATTTTAGTAAACATACCAATAAAAAAAGAAAGGATGGATTGAATCTCTGAAGATTGCTCTGTTTTGGGTCTCTTTTACATATACTACATTAGAAACTTATTTACCATCACTACTTATGTTTTAATTTAATTGAAATCCTTGATTGTAGCCTTTTAATATTTTCTTTTTCTTTTTCTTTTTTCTCTTCATAGAATTCAATAATAGATTTGATGTCGTTGCTTATCACCGTCGAATCAGTCGTTATCTGTTGCCCCGCCAGCCATTGGAAGCCACCAAAAGCTTCGAAACATTGATCTTGAATTTAATTTTTTTAAATTATTATTTATTTTGATTGGGTATTGTTGCGAACTATTAGGAATATTCTTTAGAGCTTATATCTCAATTTTGAGGGTGTTTGGTGAAAATTAGAATTACTTTTGGATGGATTTTCAAATTGAAACTCGAAGATGAAGAAGATGTATTAAAGTTGTATTATAATTGTATGTCAATTACATTTAAGTTGTGTTCCGTTGTAGTTATTTTTTTATTTGAATGTTGTATGAAAGTTGTAAAATAGTTGTATATGTATGAACTCAGTATGAAATTTATATTTAAGTTATAAATACTTTCTTTTTACATAAAGTTGTTGATATATATCAAAATTATATTAAGAGATTAAGCTTTGATTGAAATTTCAGAGAAGAAGAAGAACACACCACATACAAAATATATACAATCATATACAAATACATAAATTAAAAGACATACTTGTATAAATTTTATACGAAAATTGTATTTAAGTTGTATGACATATATTTATATTTAACTGGGTAAAAATAATGCATGAAAGTTGTAAATAAAAGTATATATAAGTGGTATACTATATAATTAGTTGTATAAAATTTATTTTTAGTTTATATGTTGTTGTAGATGTATCAACTTGTTTGATTTGGGTGATGTCTATCGTCACTGTCTGAATTGCTTTGGTTTGGCGTTACTTTATGGTTCAAGCTATTAAAACACTTTTATAAGATTTGGTTCTCAATTAAGTTTTGAACTAATTTACGCCACCGTGGTTCGACATTATCGGAATTGTCATACTACAGTTAAGGCACTATTGGAAAGAAGTGAGGAGATGAGAGGAAAAAAAAAAATGGTGTTAAGGCACTAATAATGGATTGTATATGGTGAGAGACGACAAATAATAGGGAAAAGAGAAGAGGAGAGAAAAAAAAAGGGTATAACTGAATTCCCTAATTTAAGGTACTAATAATTGATTGTATATTATTTGTAAGCAATCCTTATTTAGGGCGTATACTACACAAAATTAGAATAATTTTGGTAAATAAATTTCAAATATAAGAACGAAAAAATTGGTTTTGGTTTCAAGACCGTATCCGTGGCCCGTGGGCCCGTCTGAACAAGAGTCCTCTCTTTTTCGGATTTGTGTTAGTTTGGCTCTCTTAAACGAAACAAAAATTTCATTTTTTTTTTGGTCAAACAAATGAGTATCTTAACGGATTTTCAAAAAACTTCAACAAAAGAGAAGGCAATTTTAGAAAATATTTTGAAAAAAATTTCTCAAAAGCATATTCCACGTAAACTTTTGCGCTGCTTGAAAAAGAAAAAGAAACATTTTTGTTAATTGTCCTATGTGGTCCTCTTTATGCTTAATGATTTCATTAATAAATCGGCTCCCCCCCCCCCCCCCCCTAAAAAAAATGGGAATGAACTAATGTAAGTTTTTGCTTCTTTTAGGTACACGTTTGATTGTTATGTTATATCAGTAGCCATTATTATAATTCTACAACGTAGTTCAATTGTCAAGGTGCTGCCTCCTTGATGTTATGATTAATAATACAGCCACGACCTTTTTAATTAAACAACACCGGTCTCAATCATCATATGTAAATGTGTCTTTATGGACAAATTATTAAAGGCGTAACAAATCATCCGAAACAAACTGAGGCTATTGTATATATTGAGATTGTTATATTGAACGGAGGATGAAGCTCGCACGAGAGCTTCAATGGTGATTTTAGAATATTCCAAGGAAGAGAAAATATTTGGGAGGAGAGCAGGTGCAATGAAATTGTAAAATATGTCTCTCATTTATTCTCCATTATTACAATGTGTATATATATGTACAAGTGTTGCAGCTGGAAGTAAAAACAATGTAAAAGTAAAGTTGTTGACTTAGCATATTACAATTAACTTAACTAACTAACAATAACAAAAATGCTTATGTAACTAAACATATTTCAATACCCCCCTCAAGTTGGATGGGAGGATCTCACAACCAACTTGCCGAGTACAGCATGGTGTTTAACTCCTGTGAGTGCTTTGGTAAGAATGTCAGCTAATTGGTCAGTAGTGGCTACATGTTGAAGAGAGATCAAGCCTTCTTGAAGTTTGTTCCTTACAAAATGGCAGTCGACCTCAATGTGTTTTGTCCGTTCATGAAAAATAGGATTGTGAGCAATGTAAATAGCAGATTGGCTGTCGCAAAAGACAGTATTGGGACTGGACTGTGGGATAGTAAACTCTTCAAACAACTTGTTTAACCATACCAGTTCTCCAACCACTTTCCTGAGGGACCTGTACTTAGCTTCAGCTGAGGACAAGGAAATGGTTTCTTGTTTCTTTGATTTCCAACTAATGGGACTGTCTCCAACCAAAACAATATCGCCAATGACAGATTTTCTAGAGCCAGGGCATGATGCCCAGTCAGAGTCACAGTAGGCAGAGATGGAGCAATCAGTGTTGTTGGAGAAAAATATTCTGTCTTGAGGTACCAGAGAAGATGGAAGGCTGCTATTAAGTGTGTATCTCTAGGTGCCTGCATGAACTGGCTGAGAAGCTGTACACTGTAGGCTATCTCAAGTCTGGTGTTGGTGAGGAAGTTCAGTTTGCCCACCAATTTTCTGTAATATGTAGGGTCTGGAAGAAGAGTGCCCTCATCAGCCTTCAAATTCATAGCAGGATCAAGGGGAGAGGACAAGCTGTTGTAAGCAAAACAATCATATTTCTTTAACAAGTCTAGGATGAACTTTCTTTGAGATATGATGACACCATCTGATTTGTAAAGGACCTATAGACCCAAGAAGTAGTGAAGTTTTCCCAAGTCCTTGATTCTGAATTGCTTGTCAAGAAATGACTTCAAATTGGCTATCTCCACTGAATCAGTACCAATGATGATAACATCATCAACATAGACAACTACAAGATAACGTGGGAAGAAGTTTTCTTGGAGAAGAGTGAATAATCATTCTCAAAGTGTTTGTACCCCATTGATGACGGGGCTTCAGTCAGCTTGGCATACCATTGCCTGCTGGCTTGCTCAGCTCGCACAAAGATTTGTCGAGTTTGCAAACCACCTTTTGTGGACCAGTCTGATCAATTAAGAGACATGATGGCACCTCCATGTACACTTCTTCATATAGATTACCATGGAGGAATGCATTATTTACATCAAGCTAAAATATATCCCAGCCTTTCTTCACAGCAACAATGACCAAGACTCTAACTGTTGTCATCTTGACGACAGGGGAAAAGGTTTCTGTATAGTCAACCCCTGCTTGTTGAGTATACCCCTTTACCACTAATCTAGCCTTAAATTTCTCTATACTACCATCTCCTTTGTGCTTAATTTTATAGACTCATTTGCAGCCTATTACCTGCTTTCCAGCTGGCAAGGGTACCAAGTCCCAAGTGTTATTGGCATAGAGAGCCTCAAACTCCTATGTCATGGCTGCTTTCCATGCAGGGCTGAGTGATGCCTCTCCATATGAAGATGGCTCACTATCATGACAAACAATTGTCACTAAGTGCTGACTTTCAGAACATAAGGCATCAGGTGTAATATAACTATGATTAGAGAAGAGTGCACTCAAAGGAGGTGAATCCTGAGGAGCATCAGGATGTGATGTGTTAGGCAAGTTATAAATGTAATCCTTAAGGTAAGTAGGACTTTTATGGGTTCTGCTGGTTCTTCTTAGTAGAGGTGTTTCTGATTGGGTAGGTGTTGGTAAATGAGGACTGGTAATCTCATGTGAAGTTGCAAGGATAGGAGAATGGTGAAAGGACTGAATGTCTGATGTGTGCATTGTGGTATCTTTAGCATATGAGGATTCAGGTGATTGATGCATGTCTGGAGATGTGATACTTGTAGAAGTTTGAACATGGAAGTGTGGACTGCTATTGTCAATGTGAGTAGGAAAGGAACCTGACTTGATGATATTATACAGGGAGACATCCTTAGACCCTAAAGAGAAAGGAAAAACACTTTCATAGAATACTACATCTCTAGAAACATGAATCTTTCTAGTGGCTAGGCTTAACACTTTGTATCCCTTTGTCCCAAAGGGATAATCCACAAAAACATGAGGAGTGTTAAGGGCTCAAATTTATCGCTGTGCGCCTTAGGTACAGTAGGATAACAAAGACGCCCAAAACTCCTCAAGTGAGAATAATCCTGCTTCTTGTGATGTAGGAGCTCAAAAGGACACTTGTTGTTCAAGTAGGTAGTGGGCAATCTGTTAATCAGGTAAGTTGTTGTCAAAATGCATTCTCCCCAATATTTGGTTGGTTATTTGGATTGAAACATGAGTGCCCTAGCAATTTCAAGGAGATATTTATGTTTCGTCTCTACTGCCCCCTTTTGTCGTTGAGTATAAAGGCATGTTTTCTGATGAATAATGCCTTTAGTTTGATAGAAGGTGGTGGCTTCATGACTAGTAAACTCCAGTCCATTATCAGATCTGATGGTTTTCACAGTGGTGTTAAATTGATTCTCAATCATGTTTACAAAGGCTTTAAGGGTTTGTAGGGCATTGCTCTTGTTGCTTAACAAATGAGTCCAAGTGGACCTACTGAAATCATCCACCAAGGTAAGGAAGTATTTGTAGTTGTTGTGTGTAGCAACATGGTAGGGGGCCCATATGTCAACATGTATTAATTGGAAAAATTGAGTAGAGGTGTTGGTTCTTTGTGGAAATAAGAGTCTGGCTTGTCTAGCCATGGGGAAATGGAACAAATGACGGGTTGTTTGGGTGAGAAGTTCACAGGCATTGAGGATATTCCTCTCATTTTGACAAAGGGAACATGGCCAAGCCTTTATGCCATAAGACATTTACATCATGTTTGTCTTACACATTTAAAGAGTCACTCTTATTATTGTGAATGGAAGTATTTACATTTGTCGAATGAGACTGTGAATGAGGAGGACTACTGAAGACTTCACTATTTGCACAAGTAGAAACAGAACAATTGCAACAAGAAATTGGCAGACTAGTATTTGAAACAGTACTTTTACCCTTCAGGCACCTGGAACAGAGGTAGTATAATCCCTCTCTGCTACTACCAATTACCTGAGGCTTCTTCACCGAAAGAGGCTGCAACAAACATAGTGTATCAGTGAAAAATATAATACACTTGAGATGTGTTGCAAGAGAATTGAAGGAAATCGGGTTGTACTTAAAGGATGGAACATAAAGGACTTTGTGTAGAGTAATTTTAGAGTTGAGTATCACATCTCCAAATTCAAGCACTTTCACCTTATATCCATTTGGCAGGCTTATCAACACAGGGTATGGTAATGTTGTTATATTACTAAGTGTAGTTTTATTTAAGGTCATACGTTTAGAGGCTCCTGAGTCTATGACCAAAAGTCAGTATTAGATTCGAAACATTTGCACGATGGTTTGTCAAAATCAATAGAATAAGTGTAGACCACAATACCTGCAAAGTTAACAGCACCACTGGTGATGTTGGCATTGATGGGAGATCCTCCTCCTGTCTGAAAATGCTGTAGCAAGTTCATTATCTGCCCATATTGCTCTTTTGTCAAGCTGACACTTTGATTCTCACCATGCAGGATTAGATCATCTTCCTTCTCATGCAGCAGATCAGCTGGGACTCCATGTACATTTGCCACAGCTCCTTTCCCTCTATTGAATTTGTGACCTTGAGTTCGACCTGAGTTATTTCCCTGGTTGAATTGTTGAGTGTTAGTGCGATTTGAATTCTGATTGTTGTGAGAATTGTTCTGGGGATATCCATGTAGTTTGTAACATTTGTCCTTTGTTTGGCCTGGCCTTATACGATAGTCATAGAATGGTCGACCCTTGTTGTTGGAAGTGTAATGTGTTTTGAAATTCCGAGCTCCAAAGGGATTTTGATGCTGTGAAGGTGCAACATTCACATGTAGTGAAGTAGACTCTAGGCTCAGCCGATTGTTTGGTTTGAACTCCCTTTGCTTTTCCTCTTGCAATAACAGGAGAAGGCCTATGCCAAGGATGGTAGGGGTTTCATCATTAAAATGCTTCCTCGCCTTGTTGTGTAGACCCCGTTCAAGCCCATTAGAAACTGAATAAGTCGTCTATCCTGTTCAGCCTTATGCTAGTTTCCTTTGACCCACACATACAAATACAGGTGCACTGGGATTTGGCACTGAGATTACTCAATTCTTCCCATAACTTCTTTCGTGTGTAATAGGCAGTGATGTCCAAAGACTCTTGAACAAGATCATTGATCTCCTTTTGAATCAGATACAGCTTCGCACCATTCGTTTGATCATATCGATCTTCCAATTCTCTCCATAATTCCACTGAATCATTAACATACTCAACACTGTCAGAAATTTCTTTTGCAAGGGAATTAAGAATCCAGGAAGTTACCATGTCGTCACATATCTCCCTTTGACGAAATTGAGGAGAATTGGGAGGAGGCTTCCTGCAATCCCCGTTTACGAACTCTAATTTATTTTTGACTGATAAGGCTCTCAATACGCTCCTCCTCCATGACCTATACCCAATTCCATCAAAAGGAACTGGTACTAGAGTCACTCGGGGACTATCCGAAGGATGAATGTATAAAGGACCGCTCACATTGATAACTGGTTGATCATTCCTTCTCGTATTGGGGGTAAGTTATTCGGTTTGATCGATAGCCATGAGGAAGCTCCAAACGATGAAATTGACAAATATTCTAAGCAATATAGTGAATAGACTGATCGATTTTGCAGAAAATACCTTCACTTCTCACAAAATTGCAGTTTGAAATTGTGAAATCAAACCCTAGCAGGTGACGGAGAGAAAGAGGCCTTGGTTAAAACTCCGGTAAATCTCAGGCGAACGTATTCCGCTGGCTCTGATACCATATTGAGATTGTTACATTGAACGGAGGATGAAGCTCGCACGGGAGCTTCAATGGTGATTAGAATATTCTAAGGAAGAGAAAATATCTGGGAGGAGAGCAGATGCAATGAAATTGTAAAATATGTCTCTCATTTATTCTCCACTATTACAATGTCTATATATATGTACACGTGTTGTAGCTGAAAGTAAAAGCAATGTAAAAGTAAAATTGCTGACTCAGCATATTACAATTAACTTAACTAACAATAACAAAAATGCTTATCTAACTAAACATATCTCAATAGTATATACGAAGTATTAATTCGCACCTCTAATACTGTTTTATCCAGGAATTGCGAAGAGAGAGAAGACTATATGCCCGTTTGGACATAAGAAATTTTTCACTTTTTTTCGAAAAATTTTCAATTTTTTTCGAAATCAACGTTTGGTCATAAAATTTCCAATTTTCACTTGAAAATACATTTTGGAATTTTTCGAAAATTTTAAAATCTCCCAAAAGCTGTTTTCAAAATTTTCACCCAGATCACTCACAAAAATTCAAAAACAACCCAAATTATATTCATGTCCGAATACAACTCTAATTTTCAAATACCATTTTCACTTGATTTTTTTTTCTTTATTTTTTTGAAATTTTACAATTCTTATGTCCAAACGCCCACTATATATAGTGAAACAAGATTTAGCATTTCTTTTTGGGATTGGAAATTCCTACTAATACAGAGCGATTTCTGTTTTAGTGAGAAACATATATTTAGCCACTTTGAGGGTTGAGCAACTTGTGTTTTTCACTACTACTTCAACTAATCCAATTCGCATCGCGCATAGCCTATTAAAAGAAAAATATTTTCTACCAATATTTTGCATGGATCAAACCGAGATCTTAGTTAAAAATAAAACAATTCTATCCATCTCTTCATCATATGTCCCTGATACAGCTAGACCTAAAAATTTGCTACATTGCTTATTGTCTACGTTATATAATCAAATCAATCAACTAACAAAAATCAGAATCATGACATCATAGAAGGGGTAATATCATTTTCTAATATTTTTTTTTAAAATCCCAGATATCGAACACTGCCTTCTTTTCAGAAATCTTGTAGTGTCCCTTCAAATCTTTATTGATAGCGGCAAACTCATAAGGGCCCACGTAACAAATCACAGTGGGTCCCTAGCCGTCCAGTCTCCATATTCCTTCCACGTATACCCATACACGTGGCGAGACACCAGCATGACATAAGCAACGTAAATAAAGACGACCTTTAACCAGAGATGTTGATTGATTCATAAAAAAAATCTAGATTATATAATTGCAAAGAATATGTTTTGAGTTACTTACACTATCTTATTTTTAAATCACAAATCTAATTTATTATAAACAATTATTTACTGTTACATATAATTTGGTAAAGTATGTTTTTTTTGTCTTCTAATATATCTTACACTCCATAAAGATATGATAACTGAATCTATAGGACAAAGTTCTAATAATGGAGAAGGGAAGGTGAACTGGAACACGTGTCAACAGATCAAAAGGCAGCTTGGCTTAGACAGCACGTGATGTTACCTTTTATGGGCAAATAGAGAAACGGTTGTTACTTTCCATTGCCGCCCCAGCCTCACATGATATTTGTTCATATCTGTCTCTGCATTTATATTATCACAGCCAAACCATGACACGTAGCATCTATGTTTTCTATTTTTATTTTAGTAATGTGAGGTTTGCATCGTTCCCTTTTTTCAGTCCATTTCAAAGTTCTCATTCATTGAAATTCTATATTCATCATTACATATTTATAACTCATTTTCACTTTAATTTGAACTCTTTTCTTTCTATTGAAATTTTGTGTTGTCTGAAAGATCCGAAATTGAATGATTTTGTCGTGCATGAATGACGTTGTTGTAAGGGAAGGGGGAAATTGAGAAAGAATACTGCATGGAATATCGAATCTCGACTATATGACAGAGAATCGGATAATACCCATTTTTTGACATTTTCTTGGGCAAACTATTATAAAATACTCTAACATGTATAAAGTCACAATAACGTTATTTTTTTAGAAAATTTCTCGTTTTTTATGAGTATTTCAAGTCATATGTTAAATAACATATAATATCCCAATATATGGAAAAAGAAGAAGAAAAAAAGAGTATAAAGGTCTGAAATTGCCCCTATACTATGGTATATAGTTCATATTTGTCCCCCGTTATACTTTTCGTCCAAATCAACCCCTACCGTTAACAAAGTATGTAAATTGCCCCTAGCCCAATGGATCTCCACTCTCACAGCCGACCCTTCTGTTAATTTGTCTATGTCAGCAGCCAAGTCAGCACCTAATATCTTATTTATTGCCTTTACTAAATTAGAAAATTAAAAAAGCAATTCTCCCACATTTAAACTAGTTTTGTTTTATAAACCACTCTGCCTCCCTCCTTTAGCAGTTGCCGACGCCGGAAACTAGATCCGTCATACCACCATTTTTAATCAAAATTCTTAACAATTTATTCTTCTATTTCTGATGTATTAATACATCTTTACCATTCTTACTAAAGTCAATGGAGATCTACCGAGCACCATTGCCATTCGAAGACATCTAATCCATTGCAATTTCCTTTCTAATTTCAAGCAATTTTCGTAAACTTCAATGAAATCACTACTGCAACTGAGCTGGGGTTTATGATCAACAAAAAATTGACTTCGAAAATATACTAGATATGGATTTGAACAGGCAAGAAAGATAAATCATGGTCAAAGAATTTCTGGTGGCTTCCGACGGTGTTCGGACGGATCTGGTTTCTAGTGGTGGGGATATTTTTCGAAATGTCGCAAATACAAGAGGAGAGAGAGAGATGGGGGTGGATCTAATCAGCTTCTAGGACAATCTGAATGTTCATATCCTTACTTGCAGTGTTTCTCCGGCTATGAGTAAACGGCGAGTTTATCCTCGTCGGCTTGTCGGAAATTTTGAACTTTTTGAAAAACATCAAAGGAGATGATGGTGGGGTGGGTCTAGGGCTGGGCAGTAGAAGGTGGACGGTGGAACAAATGTTTGTAAATGAATATAAAAGGCAACTGAAGAGATTGATTCATTCAAAAAGTTGGCTGCTCCAAGCTCCATTTCCGACCAAGGAAGGCATCCTTCTCTCTCCTCATCCCAATTATTTTGGTCAATAAAACATAGTGAGAATTATATTTAGGTGTTGACTTGGGTCTAATAGGTTAGTGGAAGTCCCAATTGGCAGCTGAGTTGGCAGCTGACTTGGAAAAAATAGATGGGTCAGCTGCCACTTGGACGGGGCGTTAGGGTTAGGGGTAATTGTATAGACTTTATTAACGGTAGGGTGGAAATTGAACGTAAAGTATAACGGGGGACGAACGTGCATGAATTTCAATAGTACAGGGGTAATAATAGCCTTTTTCCCATTATATTATTACTCGAAAGTGATACACGTACTTTTTTTTGGTTATCACCCGGTGTTCGGTACCTGCATTGGAGCCCGACTATATTCAGAATCGCGCAACGTAGAGCCCCATTCGGGAGGAAGCGCTCCCTACCACGAATTTTTCCATACTCAAAGTTCGAATCCGAAACCTCTGATTAAGGAAAGAGCAGTCTCATCCATCGCACCACGTCCCTGGGTGGTGATACACGTACTTGTTAAGATTGATATACAATTTGTTGTTAGTTTAGCACTAGGTCACAACTTGACACATGTATTGATTAGTTGCTTAGTTGATACATTGAACAACCATGACTAAAAGTTTGGACCACATAAGAATGCAATAATTTCTTCTCTTATTTTCGCATTTTCTTGACCAACATGAAGATGATTATGGTCTTATGAATCTAAAAGAGTTGGAAGAATAAAATGTTTAAAATAAAGGACCACTTCTACCTCAGATGATATTTCTAAATTCGTCTCTGCATCAGTCATTACAACAGCCGACCCATGACACGTAGCTACTGCATTTTATGTTAGGTTTCCTACCTTACCTTTTCTATGTCTATTTCAATTTTGTCCATTCACTGAATTCTCAATCATTAGATATTTAGAACTCAGTCGTTTCACTTAAAATTGAACTCCTTTCTCTCTCTATAGAACATTTGTTTTGTTTAAAAGGGCCCAATATTGAGGTATATAATTTAAAGTTCGCTCGCGCAACATTCATAAAGAATAAAATTACAATAAATTTTACCACCTTTATTTTTCTTTCATTTTGAATTGAGAGTTAGGGAAGGCAAAGAAAGAAAGCCGGGCAGGTGCTTTAAGAAGGCGCCCGTTGACTCTCCATAGGCAAAAAATTCCTAAATTTTTGAATTTTTGTTGTTAGTACTAAAATTATTATTACGAACAAATTATTCTAATTAATTTTTTACTATGCTCATTATTTTGTTATTCCAACATTATAGATGCTTAAATATTTTTTATTTTTTTAATATATAAATAATATTTATGTATTCTATAGGTAAGTCCATAATATAAATTAAAAAAAATTATAATATTAAAAGGTTTTAAAAAAAATAAAAAAAGATAAATATTTATAATTTAATTAGAGGGTAAAATAGGTATTTGGCAGTGCAAAATTTGGAAAATCTAGTTGAGTGACATTATGAGTGCAATAGATATAGTTCAGTGACTTTGTTGTTACAAACGAAAGAAAAGTAACTTTAGAAAATAATTTGAAATAGTTGAGTGACCATTTAAGTAATGGATTTCTTCTCCTTTCTTTTCACATTTGAGTGACCAAATTAAATGAAGCTGCATGAAATGATTAGTCTTTGAATCTAAAAGAAGAGTTGGATGTCAAAAATTAAAAGAATAGGTGACCGACAAAAATTGACATTATTAATGACCGAAAGAAAGGAAGGACAATCTACCTTCATATATATAGTTCAGAAATAATGGACAGCGTGGCGTTGTTGATTGGTCATGCCTTCGTCATAAAATCATTCACTGTCTCGTTGTTACCTTCCCAGGCTAGCGTAAGATTACAAAGTCATCTAAGGATTTTCTTATTCTATTCTTTGTTTTATATTTTTGTTCTCGCTTGTACTAAAATATAAAGTTATATTCGAAGTTGCTTTATCAATAAGAGTTGTAGTGGAAATTATATAATACCTTCGTCTTAACAAGAAGTTACGGATTCAAATCCTGAGAATGAAGAAAGTAGGAAGAGTTTATACTTTTAATGAGTAACTACGCAAAATGAATTTGGATTAATCGGGTCAATGAATTCCGGATATCACATTTATAAAGAAATATTGCATCACTAAAAACATCATACATGGCCTATTCCATTTGTTGTGGCAATTGTAGGTTTTATATTGTTTAATTAATGCGCACGTTTTGTCTTCTTACTAAAAGAAGTATACTTGTTACTATTATTTAATTAATGCGCCATGACGAGATATTCACTCTACATCTGGTTTAATTTCCCTTTTTCCTTTTATATTATTCTTAAGGGGAGTGTAGAGATTAGAATAAAAGCAAAAAGCAATTCCGAATCGAACACTCTTAAATTTGCTAAGAAGAAATGTATGGACGTTTTAGCCCAGAAGTGGAACTGAACTCTACTAACAAATTGCCACTGATTACTTGTTAGATAAACTATAAGTAAGGCGAGGGGCACTGTGCTGTACTTTAGCCTATTCTTTATCATTGTTGTATACGGTCAAAATCAAGGAAGGCCGATTTCGAGACTTCTATGGTATTTTGAGCCCGACCTCGATAGGCTCGGAGCACGGTCTAGGGCTCGTCCTCGAAGCACTCGCCTCGAGGGGGTATACCGAAGACTCATCATAGCATACCTCGAGGCAGCATGAAAATCGACGACCATCATGGAAAGGCGGGAGATTCCCAAGGGCACGTGATCGGAACTGACAGGGCCTGCGAGAATGGGACAAATCAGTACTGAGCTATTATACAGCTGTACCAATAGCCTTTTCCCATCATTATTAAACTTGTACTATGTTAGGATTCCCCCCTCCTATATAAAGGGAACCCTTGTCATCTTGTAAAAGGATTCGGATTATTATTGAACATATTGAATACAATACAACATTCTCTGCTCTTTGCTAACACAACTTTTCTTCACATTTATTGTTTATTCATTCATTGTTCATTTATAGTTCTTCATTTATTGCTCATTATTAATCGCAAAAGGCCATCTTTGAGGCCTTCATTATCATTATCTCTTCATCAATAGCTCATTACCAGCTGCCCTAGATAGGCCTCGAGGCCTCTGTTCCAGCCAGCTCCGAGGCTTGGTTCTATGATAGCTTTGGTTTGCATTTCTTATTCTCTTTACTTACACTTAGCACCTATTGCCTAACAACTAATATTAAAATAAATCACGTATTTTTAGAACCATAAAATCAAATATAATTGTAGTTACCATTTCCAAGGTAAACAGTTTGGCGCCCACCGTGGGGCTAAAAATAATAGTGATTATTTTGGTGCTAGTTTCCTGAAAACATAAGTTACACTTCACACTTTTTCTTGTCCAAGGATCTTTGATTCCAGGTAAAAAAATGTCTAACTCAGTAAATGCACAAGAAAACAACGATATTGGGGTTCATGGAAAGAACGGACCAGAAGAACCTCAGCATATCATTCACATGATCATTGGAGATACCGATGTCCCACAGGGACCCGTGTTCAAACGGGCCAAAGTGTCCATCGCAACACAAAGAAAACTTGGAGCTATGTACCCGGAGACGCTCTTATATTTAGAGAAGAAGATATCGCAACCTCGTCACAACCACATAATGATGCACTGCTAATTTCTTTTCTTTTGAATAACGTTCAAATTAAACGCGTGCTCGTAGATCCAGGTAGCTCGGCCAACGTAATCAGGTCGAAGGTGGTGGAGCAGCTCATTTTGTTCGATCAGATCATACCCACCTCTCGAATCCTCAACGGATTCAACCTGGCAAGCGAGACAACAAAAGGAGAAATCATCCTCCCAGTCAACCTGTCCAGCACAGTTCAAGACACCAAGTTTCATGTCATCGAAGGTGACATAAGATACAATGCCTTACTTGGGAGACCGTGGATACACAACATGGGGGCGGTACCATCAACTATTCACCAGATGATGAAGTTCCCAACAAAAAATGGTATAAAAACGGTGTACGGAGAACAACGTGCAGCAAAGGAGATGTTCGCGATAAACGACACGGCACCAACATCGACTCCCCCCGTCCGGGATGAGTCAGGAAACAGGACGACTCCCGAGGAACAGGTGGTCTGTGAGCATTCGAACGAAGATGACGAAGAAAACTTCCTCACTCCTCGGACCTTCATTACTCCTGAGGAGTTGGATGCAACAAAAACAACGGTCGAAGAACTCGAACAGGTCGTCTTGATCAAGCATCTTCCGGATCAAAAGGTATACCTGGGAACGGGGTTAACCCCCGAACTCAGGAAAAAACTCATCCAGTTTCTTATTGACAACGTTGATTGCTTTGCTTGGTCCTTACACATAACAGGGATCTTTCCGGAAATAACCACCCATCAACTAAGTGTCGATCCCAGGTTCAAACCAGTGAAGTAAAAAAGGAGGCCTCAATCCGAGGTAAAACATGCGTTCATCAAAGAAGAGATAACAAAACTCCTCAAAATAGGATCAATTAGGGAGGTAAAATACCCCGAATGGTTGTCTAATGTAGTGGTGGTCCGCAAAAAAGGAAATAAATTAAGAATGTGCATTGATTTAAAGACTTGAATAAAGTATGCCCCAAAGACTCATTCCCGTTGCCGAACATCGATCGCCTGATCGATGCCACGGCCGGCCACTAGATCCTCACTTTTCTCGACGCCTATTCCGGGTATAACCAAATTCAAATGAACCCAGAGGACAGTGAAAAAACTTCGTTCATCACAAAGTATGGTACATACTGTTATAACGTAATGCCCTTTGGGCTAAAAAATGCAGGAGCTACATACCAACGCCTAGTTAATAAGATGTTAGAACATCGAATAGGCCAATCTATGGAAGTTTATATTGATGACATGCTAGTTAAGTCCCTGCGCGCAGAGGACTATTTGACCCATTTGCAGGAAACATTCGATATCCTCAGAAGTTATAACATGAAGCTCAACCCCGAGAAATGTGCCTTCGGAGTAGGATCGGGCAAATTTTTAGGCTTCATGGTGTCGAATAGGGGGATCGAGATTAACCCGACAAAATCAAGGCCGTTGAAGAAATCACAATGGTGAACAATGTGAAGGCCGTACAACGGCTGACCGGGCGGATAGCGTCCTTAGGCCGATTCATCTCAAGATCGTCAGATCGGAGTCATCATTTCTTCTCCTTTTTTAAGAAGAAAAATAGCTTTGAGTGGACTCTGGAATGCTAGCACGCTTTAGAGTAGTTAAAGCGGTATCTCTCGAGCCCGCCTTTACTCTACACCCCGAAAGAAGATGAAACGTTATACTTGTATCTGGCCGTATCCGAAGTAGCGGTAAGTGGTGTGTTGGTTTGGGAAGAACAAGGTACGCAATTCCTTGTTTGTTACGTAAGTCGGACTCTAGGAGATGCTGAAACCAGGTATCCCCACTTAGAAAAATTAGCTCTTGCATTAATAAGTGCATCTCGGAAATTAAAACCTTATTTTCAATGCCACCGTATATGTGTTTTAACAACATACCCTCTTCGAAACATCTTGCACAAGCCTGAATTATCAGGCAGATTGGCCAAATGGGCCATCGAGCTCGGAGGGTATGATATCGAGTATCAACCTCGGACGGCTATCAAGTCCCAAATTTTGGCGGACTTCGTGACTGATTTTAAGCCTGCCCTCGTGCCTGAGGTGGAGAAAGAACTCTTACTAGAAACGGGCACATTTTCAGGGGTATGTACCCTATTCACTGACGGTGCCTCAAACGTAAAAGGGTCCGAGCTCGGCATCGTTCTGAAACCGCCTACGGGCGGCACGATTAGGCAATCTATAGAACTCCGAAATTCACTAACAATGAGGTCGAGTATGAGGCTATGATTGTAGGTCTCGAGTTGGCCAAGAGCCTAGGAGCAGAAGTCATCGTAGCATAATGCGACTCCCTTCTGGTAGTTAACCAAGTAAATGGGAGCTTCGAGGTTCGAGAAGACAGGATACAAAGATACTTAGAAAAACTTCAGGTCATATTGCATCATTTCAAATTGTGGACTCTGGTCCACATTCCCCGAGATCAGAACAGTGAGGCCGACGCACTCGCGAACCTGGGGTCATCCGTCGAAGAAGATAACATACTCCTAGGGGCTGTTGTACAGTTGTCTAAGTCGGCGACTGAAGAAGGCCAAGCCGAGATCAACTCGACAAGTCTAACATGGGATTGGAGGAGTAAATACATCGATTATTTGAAAAACGGGAAGCTGCTCACTGACCCAAAGGAATCGAGGGCCCTCCGAGCCAAAGTAGCTCGATTTTCACTCGACGAGAATGGAACGCTATATAGAAGGACCTTCGACGGACCTCTAGCAATATGCTTGGGACTAGGGGACACCGATTATGTACTTCGAGAAATCCACAAGGGCACCTGTGGAAATCATTCCGCCGCCGATTCTTTGGTTTGGAAAGTGATCAGGGCAGGCTACTATTGGGACAACAGGGAGAAGGAAACCAAGGAATTCGTTCGAAGATGTGACAAATGCCAAAGGTTTGCGCCGATGATTCACCAACCCGGCGAACAGCTACATTCAGTCTTATCACCATGGCCGTTCATGAAATGGGGGATGGACATCGTCGGCCCCCTACCAACGGCGCCAGGCAAAGCCAGATTTATTCTGTTTATGACTGGCTGTTTCTCAAAATGGGTGACAGCACAGGCCTTCGAGAAGATAAGAGAAAAAGAAGTTATTGACTTCATCTGGGATCACATCATATGCCGATTTGGGATTCCCTCTGAGATTACATGTGATATGGGAAGCAGTTCATAGGCAGCAAGGTGACGAAGTTCCTCGAAGACCATAAGATCAAGAGAATCCTGTCGACGCCCTATCACCCATGTGAAAATGGACAAGCCGAGTGCACAAACAAGATCATCATCCAAAACTTGAAAAAGAGGTTAGAAAATGCGAAGGGAAAATGGAGAGAGGTATTTCCCGAAGTACTATGGGCATACCGAATAACTTCGAAGTCAAGCACAGGAGAGACACCTTTCTCTTTTGTATACGGGTCCGAGGCTCTGATACCGGTTGAGGTCAGAGAGCCAAGCGCCAGATTTCGGCATGCCATTGAGGACTTGAACAGCGAGTCCATGACTACAGCCCTCGAGCTACTGGATGAAAAGCGAGAGGCTGCACTAGTCCGAATGGCCGCCCAAAAATAGAGAATCGAGATGTATTATAACAGGAGAACAAACCTCCGATACTTCGGAGTCGGTGACTTAGTCTTAAGGATAGTCACCCTCAACACTCGAAACCCAAATGAAGGGAAGCTAGGCCCAGGGTGGGAAGGACCGTACCGCGTCCTCGGAGTGGTAGGCAAAGGGTCCTACAAACTTGGCACCATGGAAGGCGAGCAACTTCCAAGCAATTGGAACATATCGATGCTCAAACGCTATTATTGCTAAGGTATAACCCTCTCCCTCTTCGATTTATGTCTCACACTAATCTCTTATAGATGTTCGATGGAAGACGCCGAAGCACCCTTCGACTCAAAGACCTTGGGTTTTAAAGCATGCGTTACGCTCCTTTTCCCTTAGATCGGATTTTATCCCGAACGGGTTTTACCGGCAAGGTTTTTAATGAGGGAACATCCATATGCTACCTAAGGAGAATTCATCAAGTATTCAAGGCTTCTCTTTAATCAACCTCAAATACTGGGGGGCATCACCCCAGGAGGTCACCCCTTGTAAGAAACTGAGCTACGCCTAGGGGGACCTCGATAGGAGAATGTTGTATTGGGCCAAACGATCAAATGAACCGTGTCCATGTAGAATAATCGAGCCTCCAAAGGCAAAAAACAAATATACATATATCAAGTAATTGAGGAAGCCCCCTTTGCTTATCAAAACACTTTGTGCCTCAACGAAGTTCACTACTTTCTCATAAGATGACTCAAAAGCCAGAAACTCTCGAACACTCGGGGACTGTCATCAATAGTCAGTTCATCGGGCCATCAAAAACTCGAATTCGTAAGACCTCGATCAGGCAACTTCGAGCTCATAAGCCCTCAGTGAGGCAACATCAAATTTGTAAGTCCTCAGAAAGGCATGATCGAGCTCATAAGACCTCAATGAGGCAATACCGAACTCATAAGACCTCAATAAGGCAATACCGAGCTTATAAGACCACAACAAGGCATACTCAAATTTATAAGACCTCAACAAGGCATACTCAAATTTATAAGACCTTAAAAAGGCATAACCCCGATATTAAGGCCAAGGCTATATATCGAACTTATAAGTCCCTAAAAAGGCATACCCTCGATATAGACGCCAAGGTCACCACATACGGGGACTAAAGGCTACGGCTAAACATATAGACTACAGTCGAACTAAAAGGCTACGAAAAATTAACGCGGCTCGGAGACGTCCGACTGCCGCCATAAAACTAAAGGCCTCCAAATACTTCGAAAATACTTCAAAAAGAACCGGTTAATCAGGCTACCCTCGACATAAGCAAAGGAGCTTCGATATTATCAGCTCCGAACAATAAAAAGGCTTCGAAAACAATCAGCCTTCGATGAAAAGGTTTTGAAAACTCAACCTTCGAGCAAGCCTCCCGAGGTACTCATCTATCGTCACATATCAACACATAATCGAGGTTCTATTTTGAGCCGTCGAAGAGTCCGACGAACATAAAACATTCCAAGGCATAATCAAAAGTCTTTAGCCAAAATGAGGGAAAACTATAGCCATATTAGAGGTCGCATCGACCCAATCTAAAAAGAGCCTAAGGGCCAATGCGTAAGAGCCTAAGGGCCAACCTAAGAGTCTAAGGGCCAATGAGTAAGAGCCTGAGGGCCAGCCTAAAGAGCCTAAGGGCCAATGCGTAAGAGCCTAAGGGCCAATATGTTTAAAACCCAAGGGTCAATGAGCCCGAGTCAAAATTTGACTCGAGGATCGAACACCGAATGGTCAACTATTATCAACCACTCATCGAGCATGAAAACTTTAGGGGTTTATATCATAAGTCGAATTAACGTCAAACTGGTCATCAACGAACATCAAAATTTACTCCAAAAAAGGCAAAGGGAAGACAAGAAATAACAAAAAGCAAAGATCCTTATATATATAATAAAGGTCCACAGACATATTTGCTAGTCTCGTGCCTGGAACCCTCACACAGAAAATGAGCAAATAAAAACCTAATCCACTGCCGGGGTCACTTTCCCGGACGAAGCTCCGTCAAAAGATGTGCCTTCAACAGCTTGGTCCTCGACCCCCAAAACATCAACGACCTCATCCCCCTCGGGGAGTTCGCATTCATCGTCATCACCCTCCGAGCCGCTGGTCGAACCACTGTCTGAACCATCATCGGAGGAAAGCAGAGCTGCCGATTCTTCCTCTAGGGCCTTCACCCTCTCGATCTCGGCAGACAAATCGATGCCCCCTGCAATTACATCCGCGAGAGCCTATCTCCGAGATCTCAGTTGGGCATGCTCCAAGGCCCGGGTCAGTTCAAGCTCGGCCTCTTCAGACACCTTCCTGGTCCGAGCATTTGCAGTAGCAGCATCTTTTTGGTACGAGGACATGAGCCCATCAGCTTCGGACTTGGCTGCAGATAGCGCGGCGATCGATTCAGTATAATGATCCTTATACTTACCACTATTCGCCCTCGCATCTTGAAGATGATGCTTAGGAGAGATCAACTTCCTCTGAAGGGCATCTCTCTCGGAGGCTATCACGTCCACACGCTGCTTGAGTCCGAGGATCTCAATATCCCTGGCTCCGAGCCCCTCCCTCATCAGGACATCTTTCTTCTCAAGCTGTAAAGATCAACCCAAAAGTGTTAAACTGCCGAAGTCGGACAAGCACAAAAATAAAAGCGTATGAAGACTGTACTACCTGCTCAGCAAGATTGGTCCGCTCTCGAGACATCGTTTCTAAACGAGCCCGAATGTCATGAAGTTCTTCCTCCCTTTTGATCAAAAGAGCTCTGAGCTCGTAAGCCTCTGACGAGAGCCTCCTACACTCTTCCTGATAGCGGGTTGATTCAGCTTGGGACTTAGCAACGACCCGATTGTAAAGCACTACAGCCTGAAAGCATGAAAGAACAAAGTTAGGAAAGATGAGGATCGAAGCTCGAAGCGTAGTCCATGACAGATCACCTGTTTGCATAACTTCCTCGAGAATGAGCGATGCGTTAAGCTCGGGGTTTTCTTTGACCCCAGTGAAAAATCCTTCAAACGCGTCATTCTCCCCGAGGGACCCTCCTGTATCGGAAGTTTTTCTATTATGGGCATCCTGTACCTCCCTCGGAGAGAATGCCGGATCCAATCGAGCATCCCGGTATGGTCCGCAGAAATCAAGGATTACGGGGTCTATCGATGGCGAGGATGGTCCTACCGGACCCAGGGTAAAAGGATAAGTGTATACGCTAAGGAAACCGTGTTTGTGCTTCATTAAATCTTCCTCCTGAGAAGGAATCTCCACTTGCACCGCCTCTCCTCAGCAATAATCCGCTTTCACCTTCCCGATGTCGGTTATCAGGCTAATATACCGGGACATGGGTTCACACCGCCCCGGTTTCGAGGAAGGCTTGTTGACCGTAAAATCGGAAGATGTTTCACAGAGTCCGGGGGTGCACTCTTCAAGGCGAGGAGGTATCATGGTTCTATCCTTAGACGAGCGTGAAGACGAAGAAGCTTTGTCATTTTGGGGAACGGTTCTAGAGGTCTTCACCATTTTTACTGAAAGATTTCAGAGGAAAAGAGAAAAACTAGATGAGAGACGAACACAAGAACGAAGCAAGAATATCTGTTGAAATTTTTGAGATATGATGAAGAGTAAGGGAATAAGGATTCGAGTATTTATAGGGGTCAGTGGTGCGCATTGGGGAAAGCCAAAGGACTGCCGACCGTCGTAATCAATTCGAGGACTTTCAAGAACAGTACGAACGTGACTTTCGAACATCCCTTTTTTGTCACATCAACTGCTCATATGACATAATTGACGTAATGATGGAGCCATTGAAGAGTTGAAGAGGTCAAATCGTTCCTAGTTATTTCATTCCAAGGAATGCGGGGACTATCTGTATACGGTCAAAATCAAGGAAGGCCGATTTCGAGGCTTCTATGGTATTTCGAGTCTGGCCTCGACAGGCTCAGAGCACGGTCCAGGGCTCGTCCTCGAAGCACTCGCCTCGAGGGGGTATACCGAAGACTCATCATAGCATGCCTCGAGGCAGCATGAAAATCGACGACCATCACGGAAAGGCGGGAGATTCCCAAGAGCATGTGATCAGAACTGACAGGGCCTGCGAGAATGGGACAAATCAGTAGTGAGCTATTATACAGCTGTACCAATAACCTTTTCCCATCATTATTAGACATGTACTATGTTAGGATTCCCCCTCATATATAAAGGGAACCCTTGTCATCTTGTAAAAGGATTCGGATTATTATTGAACATATTGAATACAATACAACATTCTCTGCTCTTTGCTAACACAACTTTTCTTCACATTTATTATTTACTCATTCATTGTTCATTTATTGTTCTTCATTTATTGCTCATTATTAATCGCAAAAGGCCATCTTTGAGGCCTTCATTATCATTATCTCTTCATCAATAGCTCATTACCAGCTGCCCTAGATAGGCCTTGAGGCCTCTGTTCCAGCCAGCTCGAGACTCGATTCTATGATAGCTTTGGTTTGCATTTCTTATTCTCTTTACTTACACTTAGCATCTATTGCCTACAACTAGTATTAAAATAAATCACGTATTTTTAGAACCATACCTCAAACTCCTCAGCGGGCAAAAAGAAGAGGAGATCAAGGATCTCCGAGCCGAATTGGCCACAGTTCATAAAGAGCAGACCGACCTGATTGAGCAGGTAATAAAAATCTTAGAAGCTCTATGTATCAGTTCGAGGACGAAGACTAATACATCAATCTTACAGGTTCAGCAAAATGCCGAAAAGACTGAACAGCTCCGCGAGGAGGTCAACACGATGAGGGCGGGTGGAAACAAAACATGGACCGCCTTGCCTAGGAGAAAGATGCTGCTCGAGCCCAACTGTTATCGGTCGAAAGTCGGCTTCAAGGCATGAAGGAGGAAAGCTCATCCCAAGCTAAGGAAATAGAGAAGCTCGAGGCTCAGTTGGCCGCCGAACTTGTAGAGGTTAAATCTGAGGCAGAAAAAGTAAAGGCACGCGGAGGCGATCGTGGCCGTCTACCGATCTATGTTGAAGCTACTCAAGCTCGAGTAAAGGAAATTGCTGATACTGCTCAGACTCGAGCATACTGGGTTGCCGAGCTTGCCAAGTGCCAGTCCCGAAGGGAAACTCTCGAGGAAATCCACGCTCGAGACTTCGATCTCTCTACAGAGATAAAAAATGCAAAAGAACTTGAAGTCGAAGCCAGAGCACTGGTCTCTTCCGAAGATGATGATTCTGAGAGAATGAGTGGATCCGAGAGCGGAGAAGATCCCGATGACGAAGATGTAGCTCTCGGGGAAAATTAGGCATTTAGATTTGTTTTCCTTTTTTGAATTTTTGTGTGGGACCCTGATTGGTCCTTGTAAATATTTTTATATATATAAAAGATCTCTTTCCTTCTAACTTGTCTTTATTCTATTTCATATTTGTTAAAATTCTGTTTCGTTCATGCCTTGTGAAAATTTTGTTCATGAGTACGATGCTAAGGCGATTTGATCGGAGTCGGACTAATGTAGTCTTTATAATCGAGTGACTACTTGCTCAACGTTGAAGTAGGATGACACTTAGGTTTTAGTTAAGTGAGGATGACTTCTCAAACTCAAAAATAAAATGGCCCCTAGGCTCTTGAATTAGGCCGATATGGCCTTAAAGAATGGCTCATTTTCCCTTTTCGGCTTAAAAGAGTTAATCATATGAGAATTTGTTATGCCTTGGCATAAGATTGTTTCGAGAGTTCGAACAATCCGGTACTGATAGAATATATGGGTCCACCAAACTCTATAGAGAACTAGGTTCTATATCAAGTCCAACAGTACACACACACACATCAGTAATTAAATGGCAAGAGGAATTTTACGTGGAAAATTCCCAGCTCAACGGGATTAAAAATCACGACCTACCCTTGTAGGGTCACTACTGAGAAACTTTTTAGATTTAAAACCTATGCAATCTAGGAATTAGCCTCTTAATCCTTCACAAACTTGTAATACTCTCTTACAAGCCACTTTGTAACAACTCTATTACAAAGACTTTACAACATGAGTCTCAAACACACTAGTTTAAGGTTTACAGATGGGTTCCTATAGAATCCTTCTAAACAA
Source organism: Nicotiana attenuata (assembly GCF_001879085.1). NCBI lineage: Eukaryota > Viridiplantae > Streptophyta > Magnoliopsida > Solanales > Solanaceae > Nicotiana > Nicotiana attenuata. Next base: position 67,515 of record NW_017672063.1, on the reverse strand, counting down.
GCTAGATAGTAATTACAATTAAAGAACTATTACAAAGTTACAACTTAACTAAGGACATACAATAACTCTATGTGGGAACTGGCCCGTAGTTGTTTTGTTCTTTGCTCTTGAAGCACTTATACTTACTTGCAGGATAGTCACGTTAATGAGCTTGTCAAATGTTCAAGTGATTTGGTTTACCTCCCTTGAATGCATATATACATGTGTGACATCAACTACAATGATGTAAGCAAGGTGGGTGATCAACTCCAACCCTATACCACTATAGAATGGCAAAGAGTGGTCGATGCAGCTTTTACCCGAAAGGTCGGGATCGATATCCACAAGGAACTAATATTGGTTGGGAGTTGGGTTTCTATCCAATCTAGCTATGCCTGTTGCTCTTAATTGCACTTCTAAACATGTTTGGATTTGTTCTATTATACTATTAATGCTACTAATTGCTAGAAATAATCTAAGTACAATATTTTGAAGGATTTTTCTCAATTGATAAAAAGCACTAGGGAAGTAACTTACACCTAGGCGAGTATCTAATGGGGTCTAAAAGTTAGGACAAGAGTGTTATATTTGGGATCATGATATAACCTTTGCACATAATTACTCACTCTATACCTCTCGGTAGTTTGAGTGACTTTGCCCTAATTGACTTTCTCAAGCCCAATTGGGTGTTCACACAATGCAAGCAAAATTGGCTCAAGTCGGGTATTACTATCTCTAGGTTTAACCATTTAATTGGTGCTATCAATCTCTTGAATGCACCCCAATTCCTTGTTAGCCTGAATTTCCTAGACTTAGTCTCTCTTTCTCAAGAAGAGCGTACGTCATATAGGCATAAATCAGTGTTTGCAACCACCAATTCAACAATTAAAGCATGATTCAAGCTAAATATCATTAACCCATAAACAATTAAGCCCTAAAATTGAAGACCCATCAAATGCCCACACTAGGGTTGGGTCACAACCCTAGCTAATGGGTTTAGCTACTCATAATCAAGGTAGAAACCAAAGGTGGAGATGAAATATAAGCCATAAAAGTTGATTACAAGAATAAAATCTAAGAATATAAGCTAAAGCTACGCTAAAATTACTCAAAGTGGTAAAGTACGACCGTTCACGAGATCCTTAATACAAAAGATGACCTAAAAATATGAAAAAGATCTATTTATACACAGCTAAAATTACTGGACAAAAATACCCCTATGAAGGTTCCGCTGTCAGCTTAATACTGAGCGCCTCAGCGCTTGAACTTTCGCGGCCGCACAAAAGCAAGCGCGGACCGCATTTCTTCCATTTTGGACCGGGATTGGGCTTGATTTCGCTGGGAGCGTAAAAGCAACCGCCTTAGTGTTGTCTTCCCCCGCGGCCGCGTAATATGTTCGCGGACCGCGCTCCTCATTTGATCTCAAATTTCTAGGTCTCTGATTCTTTATTTCGCCCTCAGCGGAATTTGCACCTCGGCCGCGTCAAGTCTTCCGCTGCCGGGCTATTTCATCGCGGTCAGCGGTATCTGTTTTACCCCAAAATGCCTCTCTAAATCTCAATTCCGCTGTCAGCGAAATTGTGGCCGCCCCAGTGGTGGACCTTCCGTTGCCGCTCTTTTCCTTCGCGGTCAGCGCTTTTGACTCAGCTTTGAACTTGTGCAATTTTAACTCCTTCATGAGTTGGTTATGGCTTTCTTGCCTCATTTTGACCAAACCTTGCAAACAAGCACAATAAGTCAGTTTTCGAGAATACTTTTACACATTTTTGTTCCAAAACCTAAGCAAAAGAGAGCATAAGATAGGCTAGAATCCATAGTTATCAACTCCCCCAAACTTAAGCTTTTGCTTGTCCTCAAGTAAAAAAAGTAATTCTCACCTCCACAAGGTAAAAGAAAGAAGAATTTCAGCTGTTCTAAGGTGACTTCAGTAGGCATCAATTGGGACTAACAATTATCCTCAACACAAATGCATTATCAACAACACACAACCTTTTTAGCACCATGGCTTTAGTGCGACACAAGAGCATCAAGAGTTGACTTATTTCATCAAGGAAACTCGCTTCATTACGTAGGTCGCTGTGGAATCCAAATTCTTTCTCCTCTACTCTCCATAAGCCAATCTCACTTTAGATTATAGCACTCAGAACAAGGATTGTGGAAAAATACTCTCATCTCTCTCAAAGAAAGGTCACAAGTCCGGCTCTAAGTACCATAAGCTTGCCCCTCATGTGAATCACCACTAATGTAAGCTCACTCAACTCGAAATCATATAGGGCTTTGCGGGAATGTAATGAAGTCTTTTGGTTCAAGGTAGGATATATCGGTCTATGAAGGTTTCATCTTTCCTTAAGCACTTCATTTTTTCATTTCGGCTCACACTTTCTTGACTCTTTGAGTCATTTTTCTCTTCCTTAGGGGACTAGAGAGACACACTGTCACTCTTTCTTGCTCATGATTTTTCTCCTTTCTAATCATTCCAAGCCTTTCATCTTTGCTATTATTGAATCCCTTCATTTTTCTATATTATTCACTTTTTTTTTTGACTTTTTGGCTTTTCTTTCTTTTTCTTTTGCCTCCCTTTTCTTTATTTTGTACCTTTTATCACTTTTGCATTCCTCGTCTATCCCCCCAAACTTATGCTTTTACCAATTGTGCTAAGGAAAGATCGCGTGCCAAGAGAGGGTCATTTTAGAATGGATAAAGGCTTGTATCATGGTTATTGGAAGAACAAGGGCTATGGCTCAATGGGGTTGACTAGGGATATCATATTTAGTGGGCTATGGATGCTTTCAAGTGTCAGTTTGGATCAAGGAGAGCCTATAGTCATTTCTCAAGTCGAGATACACTTAGAATTTCGCCTAGACAAACATTCAGGGCAAGTTCTAGACTTATTGGCACGGGACTTGGACTTGCAAATCAAAACCTCACCACACAAGCCGTTGGATTGCTAAAGAGAACAGAGTCGAGGACCCACAACAACCTTAGCTAAGATTTGAGCAACACAAATGGTCTCGAAAATCACTCGATGATTGTTTAGTCAACACAAGAGTCTAAAGGTCACAACTATCACCATCCTTTACACATCAATTTGTTTCTAACCATAAGGTCAAAGGTAAATGTGTTAGGCCCAAGTGAAGCTTTGCCTGAGACACTTTTATTCATTTGCTACTATTTACACAAAAATATAAAGAAAACGGACTCAAACCCATAAGAAGGTTATTATGCCATCCATTATCGGGAAGAGCCACCCGGTTCACACAAATTCTACCTTTGCAAAGAACCGTGGCATTAAGAAAATCAAAGGCTTATTGACCACGAAAACTTGTAAAAGTAAGAAGCTGCAAATTGAAAAAGAAGCTACTAAATGAAATAAGAAGCTATGCTATTAAGGAAAATTGCAAAAGAAGTTATAAAGTAAAATATGGAAAGTAAACTAAATATGCACAATAGGGGATTGAGACGAATATACATAAGAGGGGAATGAATATATACATGGAATGGTAAAGTTATATACATACCAAAAGTGAAAAATTACGAAAGTGAAAAATAAATGGTAAAGTTATATACATACCAAAAGTGAAAAATAACGATAAAGAAAAATAAGTATCATAATTACATTCCAGTCATCAAATCAAAATAGGACCACCCCTCCTAATAAAAACTAGGAGGGGTTAGAGAGTAAACAAAACTCCCTATGTGGTCTGCATCGAATCCTGCACATCAGTGGGTTCAGCTCCCTCTGGGTCCTGTGGCTGGCCCGAGTCACCTCCCTTGGGGTCCTCCAGCTCAATCTCCAAGTCATCAGTCTGGGGAATCACCCCTCTCCTCACGTGCTCTCTGTCTATCTCCTGCTCTGGTTCCTGTGCTGCTGGAGCTGGCTCCTCCAATAGTAGGTCCAATGGGATGTCGCCAACTGATCTAATCTTTTCCACCTCCTTCCTCAGCAGCTTTACCGACTCCTTTGAAGCCCTAGTCTTTTTCATCTTCTTCGTTTGTTTTCCCAGTTCTGTGATTGCTTTTCCCTGATCATCCAAAGTGGCCAAGATAATCCTCTGGTTGTCTAGGAGCTTCTTGTGATTGTCTAGAAGCTCATGTAGTGATTCTTCCACTGAAGCAGGCACCTGAGGTTGTGCCGTAGCTGACTGAGCTGCCACTGTGCTGGATAGGACAGACAACTTTGAAGTAGCTGCCCGCATCCAGTTGTTGATGCTAGACAGAGTCTGGTTAACCCTCAGTGCAGTTAGAGGGTATGCTGATGAAGAACGCACCGAAGAAGGCATGGAAGTAGACGGTCCGGAGGGAGGATGCGACATGGTAGTAGGAGGCCCGGAACCAGTGGCCACCTCCCCTGGCTCTTCAGACTGGCCAGTGGAAGTGGAGGTTTTGCCCTTGGACTTGGGGTTGTCGGAACCCTGAAGGTTGTACAAGGAGAATGGTCTCTTTGGTTTCACCGTCGTGTCAAAATCCCTTCCTCTGATTTCCTGATCCTCCAGGTACATAGTGAGGAAGTTTGGGAACGGGTAGGAGCTCTCATTCTTGTTAACCACTCTGGTGATCACCCTGGACATAATATTCCCGACGTTAATGGGGCACCCCGCCATGATGGCCCCCACAATAATAGCCCGGAAGACCGGCATATCATCGTCATGTGTAGTGGGGTTTAACCGGCTGCACACAAACGTTTCCCAACCCTTCGCCTCAAAGCTCAATATGTTCCTGTAGATTGGGACCCCAGGTGTCAGCCAAGCTGGAGTAGTCCCTAGGAGAGCAATCACTAATGCCAGCCACGGGCAGGCTAACTTATCCATAGCCACCTTCTCTAAATACAATGACTCATCCTCATCATTGAACCCGACATAATCATTCAGAGTCTTGCCATCAAACTTTACTTTCTTATTCTGGACCTTGGTAAAAAATGTGTCCTTTTTGATGTGGGCGACATTGGCATAAAACTCCTTGACCAAATGTTCATTGGCATCGGGTATGTTGCTGGTGAAGAACTGCCACCCCACTCTCTCATTGAATTGCCTCTTGATATTTGGGTTATGAGGTAGCAAATCCCGCTCAATGAATACCTTCTCATGTGTAAGTGACCTCTGAGGCCACCACTCCCGAAATTTGTGGTAGGCTTTCTCACTGACAAATCTTTCTTGCCACACCACTGGGTTCCTTATTCTTTCATACCCTCATGTCTGGGTGTCACCACCCATCCCGTCGTCAGGGATCTCAGTATCTACATCAATAAGGTCCTGTCTAGGTGGAGAAGCTGGAGGAGAGGCTGATACTGAAGACTCACTACTTTCCTCTGAGCCATCGGACGACTCAGAAGAAGCATGGGAAGCTGGGGGTGTAGGCTCGTCTCTCAGCTGCAATCTCTCTGGGAAGTCTGCTGGGATATGGGTTGGCGCTGAATCTCCCTCCGAAACTTCCCGGGAGAGGACATATTCGCTACCCTCAGAATGGGATGCGGCTCTGTCCGCAACTTTGATTGTTTTCCTCAACTTCCCTATCGATTTCTGGACCGCTAGTGGTAGTTTGGTCCTTCCTTGACCTCCTCTTCCCTTGCCTCGAGAAGATTCAGCCCTCCCTTTTTGTGTACCACCGGCACCTCTAGATCGGACCATTGTCTGCAGAAAAAATCAGTGAAAGATCATTAGTATTGTTGTCAAAAGAATCATCAAAGAAAAATAGATGAAAAGTTGACAGTGTTTCACAAGCACAGGTCCGCTGAGAGCGGAAACAGGAGAGCGGCCGCGGAATGGGTACCGCTGACAGTGGAAAAAGATCCGAGGCCGCGAAAGACTGGGGATCAGACTACCCAGTTTCTGAATCTAAGGTACCGCTGAGAGCGGAATTTTGGGCGCGACCGCAAAAGTTGAACCGTTGTCTGCAGAAAAACAAACGTGACCGCGGATCCAGTTTGACAAGTCTCTGCACCTAGAATTCGCTGTCCGTGAAAATTGAAATGCAGCCACATAAAGCAAGCCGCTGTCAGCAGAATTTCCACCGCTGACCGCAGAAAACCAATCATTTTTAACTCAGGACTTCACATGAACGCTGACCGTGGAATTACAGCCGCGGCTGCGGAATTCAAAAATTAAACGGGCAACCTAGGGTTTCACTTTTTCTTTTCATTAACGGGTATCATAAACACCACTAACCCCTACTAGGCATCAACTAATTAACCCTAACTAATTTAGCATCAACCAATTAACAACTAATTAACCCTAGTTAAAACTAAAAGAAAAGAGGAAGAAGTTAAAAAAAAAGAAAAGAAAAGTACAAATTGGAAAACAATGCATTGATTCGAGCATACTAGTTGTTTGATAGAGTGTTGGTAATTGACTTCTAAATGGTGTTATGCAGATTAGGGTTCAGAGTAGGACGATGAACAGCAGTGACTTTCTTTTGAGAATGAAAATTTTGAAAAGGGTAAAAGGCTCCCTGACCTTCTATTTATACTAAAAAGACTGGGACCCACAGATCTTACCTGGCGCAGCCGCGTAACTCCACCGCGGTCCTCGCTTTTACCATTTTTGAAAGGCTGTTACCAAGAGGGAACCGCTGAGTGCGGAAAAGCAGGCACGGCCGCGGGCTGACCGCAAAAAAGCCATCGCGAATGCGGTTCAAAATTCAGAGAGTTCACAGTTTGGACTTTTCAAGTCCGCGTTCGCCAACAAATAATGCCCCCGCGAAAAAGCTTTCGCTGACCGTGAAGTTTTGAGCGCGATCAGCGGTTTAAATGCACACTTAGGCAAATTTTCCTGTATTAGTCCTGCACTGCATCAAAAATTCCTACACAAATCTCATAACCAGTTAGTCCAAAACAAATCCTACACTAAGAAGATAATCAAAAGAAGAAAAAAAAACATGGGTTGCCTCCCAAGAAGCGCCTGATTTAACGTCGCGGCACGACGCAGGTTACCATTAATCACTTGAGATTGATCATTGCCACCACGTGGCTGTCATCTAACTTGCCAAGATAGTGCTTCACTCGGTGCCCATTAACTCGGAAGATTTTACCATTTTTGTTTTTCAAATCAAGAGCACCAAATGGAGTTACATGCACCACTTTAAAAGGGCCACTCCATTTTGGCTTGAGCTTTCCCGGAAACAGTCGTAACCGAAAATTGAATAGAAGAACCAAATCACCCTCGTTGAATTCCTTGCTCCGGGAATACTTGTCACGTAAGTACTTCATCTTGTCCTTATACAAGGACAAGCTGGAATAGTCATGGAACCTAAACTCATCAAGTTCATTGAGTTGCTCTACCCGGAGATTTGCTGCAACATCCCACTCAAGATTTAACTTCTTCAGCGCCCACATGGCCTTATGCTCTAACTCAACCGGAAGATGGCACGCTTTCCCAAATACCAACAGGTACGGAGACATACTAATTGGAGTCTTCTAAGCAGTCCTGTAAGCCCACAAAGCATCATCCAGTTTCTTTGACCAGTCAATCCTATTTGCATTGACACTCTTTGACAATATGCTCTTTATCTCCCTGTTGGAAACCTCAACTTGACCACTAGCCTGGGGATGATAAGGGGTTGACACTTTATGATTGACACCATACTTGGAAAGTAAAGTATCGAAGGCCTTGTTTCAAAAATGAGAACCCCCATCACTGATGATCGCCCTAGGAGTGCCAAACCTTGTAAAAATATTTTTCTTCAAGAAAGCCACTACACTTCATGCCTCATTGTTGGGCAAAGCCACAACTCCAACCCACATGGAAATATAATCAACAGATCCCAGAATGTACGTGTTACCACATGAACTCACAAAAGGTCCCATGAAGTCAATGCCCTACACATCAAATATGTAACCTCAAGAATAGTGGTGAGATGCATTTCATCCTTCATGGAAATTCCACCAGCTCTCTGACACTCATCACATCTCTTCACAAGCTCACTAGCATCTCTATACAATGTAGGCTAATAAAAACCACAGCTGAGCACCTTTGAAGTAGTTCTCGCCTCACCATGATAACCACTGTAGGGCGAGGAATGGCAAGCATCAAGAATAGTCATTTGCTCCTCTTCCGGAACAGATCTCCAGATCACCATCATTACAAATCTTGAACAGGTAAGGCTCGTCCCAGTAGTAATCCAAGCTATCCCGTCTAAGCTTCTTCCTTTGGTTAGAAGAGAGCTCACACGGGACAATGCTGGTCATAAGAAAATTAGCAATATCAGCGAACCAAGGCATACCATTCAAAGATATGGAGAGGAGTTGCTCATCTGGGAATGAATCATTAATTTTGAGCCCATCATGGGGTCTCCCCTCCTCCTCCAAGCGGGAAAAGTGGTCCGCCACTTGGTTTTCACACCCTTTTCGATCAACAATCTAAAGGTCAAACTCTTGAAGCAATAGAACCCATCTCATCAACCGAGCCTTAGAATTCTTCTTTGTCTTCAAGTAACGGAGTGCTGCATGGTCAGTATGGACAATAACCTTGGCACCCATGAGATAAGGTCTAAACTTTTCCATGGCAAACACTATGGCTAGCAACTCTTCTTCCGTCACTGTGTAATTAACCTGTGCATCATTCACAGTTTTGCTTGCATAATACACCAGGTGAAACATCTTGTTCAACCTTTGCCCCAAGACCGCTCCAACCGCAACATCACTTGCGTCGCACATAAGCTCAAAGGGCAAGCTCCAATTGGCTGCGGTAATAATGGGAGTGGTTGTCAGTTTGTACTTGAGAAGTTCAAAAGCTTTCATGCATTCGTCATTAAACACAAACCTTGCATCCATTTCTAATAATTTGCACAAGGGATTCACTATCTTTGAAAAGTCCTTGATGAACTTCCGGTAGAAACCCGCATGCCCAAGAAAGCTCCTAACCCCCTTGACGTAAGTAGGAGGAGGAAGCTTTGGAATCACTTCAATCTTTGCCTTGACCACCTCAATACCGTTCTTTGAGATCTTATGGTCGAGGACAATGCCCTCCTCGACCATAAAGTGGCATTTTTCCCAGTTAAGCACAAGATTTGTCTCTTTACATCGGGCCAACACCTTGTCAAGATTCTTCAAGCATTCTTCAAAAGAGTCACCCACAAGACAAAAATCATCCATGAACACTTCCAAGAAGTCCTCTACCATGTCCGTAAAGATAGCCATCATACACCGCTGGAAGGTAGCCGGTGCATTACACAAACCAAATGGTATCCATGAAAATGCAAAGGTCCCGTACGGGCATGTGAAGGTGGTTTTCTCTTGATCCTCCGGAGCAATCAAAATCTGGTTGTAACCTGAGTACCCATCTAAAAAAGCAATAGTAGGCACGCCCAACAAGTTTATCCAACATTTGGTCCAGAAAGGGCAATGGAAATGATCCTTGCGGGTCACCTTATTCTGCTTTCGGTAGTCCATGCATACCCTTCATCCGGTGACAGTCCTAGTGGGGATCAATTCATTTTGCTCATTTGTGACCACAGTCATACCACCCTTCTTCGGCACACATTGTACCGGTGAAGTCCAAGAACTATCCAAGATGGGGTACACAACCCCTGCATTTAGCCATTTGATCACTTCCCTCTTGACAACCTCTTGCATAGCCTCGTTCAACCTCCTTTGATGTTCCACGTAGGGTTTGGCATCATCCTCAAGTATAATCTTGTGCATGCAAAAGGCAGGGCTTATCCCCCGAATATCAGCTAGAGTCCATCCAATTGTCTTCTTCCTTCTTTGAAGCACCTCAAGGGCGGTATCTACCTGCAAGCTAGTTAAGCAAGAAGAAAGAATAACAGATAGAGTTGAACTAGGGCCTAAGAATTCATACCTGAGGTGTGAAGGCAAAGGCTTCAACTCCAATACAGGAGGTTCCTCGATTGAGGGCTTTGTTGGTGGAGTCTTTCTGTTCTCAAGATCCAAGGAGAGTTTACGGGACTCATAGGAGTAAGAACCCATTCCGTGCAAGGCATTGACATACTCTACCAAACCTTCATCCTCGGTCACATCCTGGTTCAACAATACAACTTCCAAAGGATCCTCCACATTAATCATGGCACTCGTGTCATCAACTATCACCTCCGTGACAAAATCCACAAAAGAGCAGACTTCAGTACTATTCGGTTGCCTCATCGATTTGCAAACGTGGAAGACAACTTTTTCATCACCCACCCGAAAGGTGATCCCCTACTTCCACATCAAGCAATACCTTCCCTGTTGCTAAGAAAGGCCTTCCCAATATTATAGGCACCTCATAGTCGACTTCGCAGTCAAGGATCACAAAATCTGCAGGCAAAATAAACTTGTCAACCCGAACAAGAACATCATCAATAATACCAAGCGGCCTCTTCATTGTTCGATCCGCCATTTGCAATCTCATTGAAGTAGCTCTAGGTTGACCAATGCCCAAAGTTTTGAATACAGAGTAAGGCATCAAATTTATACTTGCTCCAAATCACACAATGCCTTTGCAAAATCCGCACTCCCAATGGTACATGGAATGGTGAATGCTCTGTGATCTTCAAGCTTTAGAGTCATCGAGTGCACAATTGCACTCACTTGATGAGTCATTTTGATGGTCTCATAGTCCATAGATCTCTTTTTAGTCACCAAATCTTTCATAAACTTGGCGTATCCAGACATTTGCTCAAGAGCTTCCACCAAAGGAACATTGATCGATAATCTTTTCATCATCTCACTAAACTTCTTAAATTGGTTTTCGTTCTTTTTCTTCGCAAGTCTTTGAGGGTAAGGTAGAAGGGGCTTGGCAAAAGAGCCTTAGCCTTGGGCACTACCTTTTCCGATATGACTATCACGTGTTCCCTAGATAGGTTCACATCTATTGGAACATCATCATTTTGCACTTCAACCTCATCACTCACAACTTCCTTTTGCTTGGAGGTATTTACTTCACCACCTCTACCACTCCTTGTGATCACCGCCATTGTATGCCCGACATTGTTCCCACCCTTTGGGTTTACTATTGTGTCACTAGGTAGTGCCCCCTTAGGGCGAGTGTTCAAAGATTGCGAAATCTGGCCAAGTTGAACCTCCAAGTTTCGGAATGAGGTATTACGTGATGCCAACTGGGCATCAGAGTCGGTGTTCTTCTTCATCATTTGCTCAAACATCATCTCAATCCTTCCCATCTCATTGTTTGACGATCTAGGACCCTGAGACGAAAATGGAGGCGGGTTGTTTGGCTGTTGATACATCGTAGGCCTTTGAAAGCCCGGCCCCCGATTCCCTTGATTACCGCTATTCCAACCCCCTTGGTTGTTGTTTCCTCCCCAGTTGCCCTGGTTGCCCCAATTCTGATTGTTGTTCCCCCAGTTGTTTTGGTTGCTGTTGTTACCACTATTCCAATATCCTTGTTGGTTTTGATTCCCCCAATTTCCTTGGGATCTCCACTGTTGTTGTTGATTTGGAGCATTGCCCCGTTGTTCTTGGTATTTGTTCACATACTGAACTTCTTTAGTTTGATCATCATACCCATCATCTTGGTTGAAACCACTACTATCCTGCTCATATTGATCCGGATTTCCTTGACTTTGTTGACCTCTTTGTCGCCTCTTATTGACCAACATATTTACCCGTTCTATGGTGTTCACTTGTCTTGGCGCTTGAACTTGCTGCAATTGAGCTTTTGCCAACTGGTTCATTGTTGTAGTCAACTCTGCTATTGCTTGGCCGTGGACATGGAGCTCTTTGTGCAGGTGAATGACAGTGGGATCACCTTGTGGCACATTAGCTCGGCTTTGCCACGCCGAGGAATTATCTACCATCTCATCCGGTATCTCACACGCCTCAGCATAAGGTGTGTTCATAAAGTTTCCCCCTGCTAGCTGGTTCACTACACACTGATAAGTGGTGTTGATGCCACGGTAAAATGTTTGCCGGGTCATTGCTTCGGTCATGTCATTGTTCGAACATTCTTTCACCATCGTCCGATACCTTTCCCAGATCTAATGAAGTGGTTCATTAGGTTCCTGTTTGAAGGCCAGGATCTCATCTCTCAATGTCGCCATATGCCCCGGCTAGAAAAACTTAGCTATAAACTTGTCGGCCAACTCATCCCACAAAGTGATGGAATGGTTAGGAAGTCTTTCAAGCCAATCTAGAGCTTTCCTTCTAAGTGAAAAAGGGAACAATCTCAATCTCAATGCATCCTCCGACACATTAGTCTGTTTGCTTCCCCAGCAGGTATCCACAAAGCCCTTTAGATGTTTATATGCATTCTGATGGGGAGCGCCTGTGAAGTACCCTCGTTGCTCCAATAAAGTCAACATAACATTTGTAATCTGGAAATTGCCCGCCCGGATCCTGGGTGGGACAATTGCACTTGCGTAGCCTTCATTTGGAACCACCTGAGGAGCTACTGTTGGAGGAACTTGGGGAGGGTCTGGAGTGTTGTCATTGGCCTGGTGGCCTCTTCTTTGAGCTTGAGGTACTAGAGGTACCTCATCTTCAACATTCTCATCTACCTCCTTCCCCCGGAACATTTCCAATTGGATCATTGTTTGCCATGTTGTACCTGAATCAATTAACTCACACAAGTTAGTAAAATAGAAGGAAAGAAAAACAAGACACACAACTAGTCAGATAGATAGCCAAAACCGTTTAGCTCCCCGGCAACGGTGCTAAAAAGTGGTCGATGCAGCTTTTACCCGAAAGGTCGGGATCGATATCCACAAGGAGCTAATTATGGTTGGGAGTTGGGTTTCTATCCAATCTAGCTATGCGTGTTGCTCTTAATTGAACTTCTAAACATGTTTGGATTTGTTTTATTCTACTATTAATGCTACTAATTGCTAGAAATAATCTAAGTACAATATTTTTGAAGGGTTTTTCTCAATTGATAAAAAGCACTAGGGAAGTAACTTACACCTAGGCGAGTATCTAATGGGGTCTAAAAGTTAGGACAACAGTGTTATATTTGGGATCGTGATATAACCTTTGCACATAATTACTCACTCTATACCTCTCGGTAGTTTGAGTGACTTTGCCCTGATTGACTTTCTCAAGCCCAATTGGGTGTTAAAACAATGCAAGCAAAATTGGCTCAAGTCGGGTATTACTATCTCTAGGTTTAACCCTTTAATTGGGGCTATCAATCTCTTGAATGCACACCAATTCCTTGTTAGACTGAATTTCCTACACTTAGTCTCTCTTTCTCAAGAAGAGTCTAAGTCATATAGGCACGAATCAGTGTTTGCAATCACCAATTCAACAATTAAAGCATGATTCAAGCTAAATATCGTTAACCCATAAACAATTAAGCCCTAAAATTGAAGACCCATTAAATACTCACACTAGGGTTGGATCACAACCCTAGCTAATGGGTTTAGCTACTCATAATCAAGTTAGAAACCAAAGGTGGAGATGAAATATAAGCCATAAAAGTTGATTACAAGAATAAAATCTAAGAATATAAGCTAAAGCTACTCTAAAATTACTCAAACTGGTAAAGTACGGCTGTTCACGAGCTCCTTAATACAAAAGATGACCTAAAAATGTGAAAAAGATATATTTATACACAGCTGAAATCACTGGAGAAAAACACCCCTATGGAGGTTCCGTTGTCAGCGCAATACTGAGCGCCTCAGCGCTTGAACTTTCGCGGCCGCGCAAAAGCAAGCGCGGACCGCGTTTCATTCATTTTGGACTGGGACTGGGCTTGATTTCGTTGGGAGCGTAAAAGCAACCGCCTTAGCGTTGTCTTCAACCGCGTCCGCATAATATGTTTGCGGACCGCGCTCCTCATTTGAGCTCAATTTTCCAGGTCTCTGATTCTTTATTTCGCCCTCAGCGGAATTTGCACCGCGGCCGCGTCAAGTCTTCTACTGCCGCGCTATTTCACCGCGGTCAGCGGTATCTGTTGTACCCCAAAATGCCTCTCTGAATCTCAATTCCGTTGTCAGCGTAATTGTGGCCGCCCCAGCGGTGGACCTTCCGCTGTCGCTCTTTACCTTCGAGGTCAGCGCTTTTGACTCAGCTTTGAACTTGCGCAGTTTTAACTCCTTCATGAGTTGGTTATGGCTTTCTTGCCTCATTTTGACCAAACCCTGCAAACAAGCACAATAAGTCAGTTTTCGGGAATACTTATACACATTTTTGATCCAAAACCTAAGCAAAAGTGAGCATAAGATAGGCTAGAATCCATAGTTAGCAGTGGGTAAAAATTCTTCCCTAGAAAGTTGACTGCAACACTATTCTGCACTGTAGCGTGTATAGGCAGCAACTTTCCAGCTGGAAAGTTGACTTCGTGCAGTCTTCTCGGGAGCTGGTAGGGACCTGGTCCCTCAGCTGTTCCTTCCACTTCTGAAGAGTTGAATCATATTCCACGCTGAATCCCAACCTGGGATCTTGTGATCTTAAGGTCTTGTAAACGTGTAACAGGTTCCTTATCTGGTTCTGGATAGTAAGTTTGTTAGATCATCAAAACATAAAGTAAAGTACTTGTAACCAAAGCACTTGTAACCTATCAGGTAACCCGTTAGGGTTGAGGGTTGATGTTAGCGAAACCCTTTGTAACTTTGCCGAGGGTAGCCTTTTTAACCGGTTTTGTGAAGATATTAGAAGGCCTATTTTAATTATGGAATTCGGACGTCTCTGAACCGTGTTAGTCTGGCCATAGCCTTTAACTTGGGATTTACCTCTTGGGCTTATTTCCCAATTACACTTCAAACTTGGTCGAAGTGTCAGTCCCCGAGTGGGGTGGTCGTGGCCAATAAAAATGAGGTTTGCCTTTTTAAGGTCTTATGATCTCGACATTTTAGTAATTTCATCGATTTTTTGGACGGCAGTCCCCGAGTATGGGCTAAGTTATTTGAACTTCAGTTGTGATCGGTCCTTAAGCCTGTTTCCACAATAGATCAACATTATGAAAATGTAAAGTAAAAATTTCTTTAAGGAAAAAAATATTTGGCAGTGAAAAATACTTCTCTCAATAAATTATACATGCGTACATGTTTGACTTCAGGGCTCGAGTGATCTAAATGGGCACGGTTCGTTTGACCGTTTGGCCCTTACAAAGTTTTACTTATCGAGACTTTGTTGACACGAAGTACCTTCCTTGTAACAAAGCCAACATCCGATAGTGATGCCCCCCAGTATTCGAGGTTGATTGTAAAGAAGCCTCAGATACTGTTGAGTTGCTCTAAGTTAGCATGAACAATGGTTGCCTCATTAAAAACCTCGCTGGAAAAACCCTTTTGGGATAAAAACCAGTCTAAGGGAAAAAGAGTACAACGCGTGCTTTCAAACCTAAGGACTTTATGATGAAGGATTTTTCGATATCTTCGGTTGAACACCTACAATTGGTTGGTATAAAATGTATATGAAAATGGAGAAGGTCGTACCTTAGCAGTAATATCATTTGAGGAGTGATACGTTCCAATTGTTTGGTAGTTGCTCGCCGTCCATCGTGCCAAGTTTGTAGGATCCTTTTCCGACGATATCGAGGACCTGATACGGTCCCTCCCAGTTCAGGCCAAGTTTTCCTTCATTTGGGTCTCGAGTATTGATGGTGACATTTCTCAGAACTAAGTCCCCGGTTTTAAAGTTTCGAAGATTGGTTCTTCAATTGTAATACCTCTCGATCTGCTATTTCTGTGTGGCCATTCGAACGAGGGCGGCTTCTCGTCTTTCATCTAGCAATTCGAGGCTCATATTCATAGCCTCGTGATTTGACTCTTCCATTGCATATAGGAACCTGAAGCTAGGTTCCCCGACTTCGACGGGGATCAAAGCTTCGGCACCGTAGACTAAAGAGAATGGTGTTGCCCCCGTACTGGATTTTGACGTTGTTTGGTATGCCCAAAGAACCTCGGGCAATATTTCTCTCCATTTTCCTTTAGCTTCGTTCAATCTTTTCTTCAGATCTTAGAGGACGTCTTGTTCGTCGGTTCGGCCTGTTCCCACTAGGATGATACGGCGTTGACAGGATCCTTTTTATTCTGTGGTCTTTGAAAAACTTTGTTACTTTGCTGCCGACGAATTGCTTTCCATTGTCGCATACGATCTCGGCAGGCATTCTGAATCGGCATATAATATGGTCCCAAATGAAGTCTATGACTTCTTTTCCTCTGACTTTCTCGAAGGCCTGTGCTTCAACCCACTTAGAGAAATAGTCAGTCATAAATACAATGAATTTAGCATTACCTGGGGCCGATGGTAGAGGGCCGATGATATCCATCCCCCATTTTATGAACGGTCATGGGGATAGGACTGAGTGGAGTTGCTTCCGGGCTGGTGGATCATCAGCGCATACCTTTGACATTTGTCGCACTTTCGAACAAATTCTTTAGTGTCCTTTTCCATATCGGCCCAATAGTATCCTACTCTGATGACTTTGTGGACCAATGATTCGGCATCGGAATGATTACCGCAAGTTCGCTCGCGAATTTCGCATAGAACGTAGTCGGTGTCTCCTGGTCTCAAACATTTCACTAACAGTCCATCGAACATTCTCCTATACAGTGTTCCATCCTCGACCAATGTGAACCGTGCAACCTTCGTGCGTAGAGTCCTCGATTCTTTAGGATCCGATGGAAGCTTTCCGTTCTTTAGGTATTCGATATACTTATTCCTCCAATCCTAGGTTAAACTTGTGGAGTTTATTTCGGCATGTCCTTCTTTGATTACTGACCTTGAAAGTTGTATGACAGTCCGCGAGCTAAATTCATCGTCTTCGATCGACGACCCCAAATTTGCAAGGGTATCGGCCTTACTATTTTGTTCTCGAGGTACGTGCTACAGCATCCATTATTTAAATCGGTGTAGAGACACTTGTAATTTGTCAAAGTACCTCTGCATTCGATCTTCTCGAACCTCGAAAGTTCTGTTGACTTGATTTACCACAAGTTGGGAGTCACACTTGGCCTCGATGACCTCCGCTTCCAAGCTCTTAGCTAGCTCGAGACCTGCAATCATGGACTCATACTCGGCCTCATTGTTAGTCAATTTCGAAGTTCTGTGGGTGGCTTTAAAATGATGCCCAGCCCGGACCCCTTCACATCCGAAGCGCCGTCTGTGAAGAGGGTCCACACCACCGATGATGTACACGATTTTAACAATAGTTCCTTTACAACCTCGGGTGCGAGGGCTGGCGTGAAGTCGTCCACGAAGTCCGCCAAGATTTGAGATTTGATGGACGTTCGGGGTTGATACTCGATATCATACCCGCAGATCTCGACGGCCCATTTGGCCAATCGGCCTGAGAGTTCGGGCTTGTGCAAAATGTTGCGAAGGGGGTAGGTGGTTACAACACAAATTGCGTGACATTGAAAATATGGTTTTAGTTTCCTAGAGGCGCTTATCAAAGCAAGCGCTAATTTCACTAAGTGTGGGTACCGGGTTTTGGCTTCACCTAAGGTTCGACTAACATAATAAACCGAAAATTGCGTACCTTGCTCTTCTCGAACTTAGACCCCACTTACTGCTATCTCCGAGACGGCTAAGTATAAGTAAAGTTGCTCGTCCACCTTTAGGGTGTGAAGCAATGGTAGTCTCGATAGGTAGCGTTTAAGTTCCTCGAAAGCCTATTGACATTCCGGGGTCCATGCGAAATTGCTCTTTTTCTTGAGTAGTGAGAAGAACCGATGACTCTTATCTGAGGACCTCGAAATAAATCGACCCAGGGCGGCGATGCGTCCTGTTAACCTTTGTACAACCTTGACATTGTCAACAACTGTGATGTCTTCGATTGCCTTGATTTTATCGGGGTTGATTTCAATTCCCCAATTTGATACCATAAAGCCGAAGAACTTGCCCGAGTCGACGCCAAATGCACATTTCTCCGAGTTAAGCTTCATGTTGTACTTTCTTAGTATGTCAAAGGTCTCCTGCAAATGTTTCAAATGGTCCTCTGCTCGCAAGGACTTAATTAGCATATAATCAATATAAACCTCCATTGATTTACCTATTTGTTCTTTGAACATCCGAGTTACTAGGCGTTGATAAGTAGCACCAATATTTTTTAGTCTGAGCGGCATTACATTATAGCAATAGGTTCCGTATTTAGTGATAAATGAAGTCTTTTCCCGATCCTCTGGATTTATTTGTATTTGATTGTACCCGGAGTAGGCATCGAGAAAACTAAGGATCTCGTGGCCAGCCGTGGCATCGATAATGTGATCGATATTCGGCAAATGAAAAGAATCTTTAGGGCATGCCTTGTTTAAATCCTTATAGTCTACGCACATTCTAAGTTTGTTCCCCTTTTTAGGGACTAAAACTACGTTAGCTAACCATTCGGGATATTTTACCTCCCGAATGGATCCTATATTGAGAAGTTTTTTTACCTCGTCCTTGATGAATGCATGTTTTACCTCGGACTGAGGTTTTCTCTTTTGTTTTACCTGGCAGAACTTCGGGTCTAAGCTCAGTCGATGCGTAGTGATCTCCGATGATGTCATTTCTAGGTGGGACCAAGCAAAACAATTCATGTTATTTAAAAGAAATTGAACGAGTTTTTTCCTGAGCTCGGGGGTTAACCTCGTGCCCAGGTATACCTTTCGATCAGGCAGGTGCTCGATCAGTACGATTGGTTCCAGCTCTTCGACCGTTTACTTCGTTGCATCAGAGTCATCGGCGTTATGAAGGTTCGAGGTATCATATAATCGTCATCCTCAAAAGTTTCCTGCTCCTCCAATCGGGCCGAGGCCGATGACTGTGGTTGCTATTTGACCTCTCGCTTTCCCTTAGACTCCGATTCCTTTGTTGAGGAAAGCACCGACGCTGGTACTACATCATCGATTGCAAACCTTTCTTTGGCGGCGGGTTGTTCATCGTACACCGTTTTGATTCCTTCTGTTGTTGGGAACTTTAGGACTTGATGAAGCGTCGAGGGTACTGCCCTCATGTTATGGATCCAAGGCCTCCCGAGCAACGCGTTGTACCTCATGTCGCCTTCGATTACATGGAACTTTGTTTCCTAGATGGTCCAGACAACATTTACTGGCAAAATGATTTCCCTTTTGGTGGTTTCACTTGCCATGTTGAAGCCATTAAGTACCTGAGCTGCAGGCACGATTTGATCTTGGAGGCCGAGTTGCTCTACGACTCTTGATCAAATAATATTTGCCGAGCTTCCTGGATCAATTAACACACGTTTAACTTGAATTTCATTCATAAGGATAGATATTACTAGTGCGTCATTGTGAGGTTGCTCGATCCCTTCTGCATCCTTGTCATTGCAAGACAAGGTTTCTTCTGGTAAATAATCCCGAGTTCGCTTTTCCCTTGTGATCGTCGCCTTGGTGCGTTTGAATACCGGCCCTTGAGGAATATCGACCCCTCCAACGGTCATATTAATCACATGTTATGGCTCTTCCTGCTCGTTTTGCATGTCCGAATCCCTATTTTTGAAGTGATTCTTGGCCCGATCGCTTAAGAATTCCCGAAGGTGACCCTCGTTGAATAAACGAGCTACCTCCTCCCTCAGCTGTCTGCAGTCTTCGGTTTTATGTCTATGGGTACCATGGTATTTTCATATTTGATTAGGGTTCCTTTGAGCTGGATCGGTCTGTAGGGGTCTGGGCTATCTAGTATCCTTGATCCGTCCGATGGCTGACACAATACTTGATGCATCGATGCTGAAGTTATATTCTAACAGTCGTGGTGCTTCTATGGGCTCGACGTGTTTATCAAAGCCACTTTTACTCATGAGCCCTCGGGAGCTCTGCCCTTGATCACTCGTTCGATCATTTCGAACGGGATTACGTCTGGGCCGATGTTTTTACGATCCGCGTTGTATGGTTGGTAACGATCTCTGTTCGGTCGGGGTTCTCTGTCGATGTCCCTTTGAATTTTGCCGACGGACCTATTTGAGTAAACGGGACCGGAAGGGGTTCCTAATTGATCATGCTCGACCCTGATCTTCGACTGATATCAATTATGTACATCGGCCCAGGTCACAGCTGGATATTCAATTAAATTCTGCTTGTGTCACGACCCGGATTTCCGCCATCTGGACCGTGATGGCGCCTAACTTTTCAGATGCTAGGCAAGCCAACAATTAAAGATTTAATATTTAATACGCTACCCCTTGACCAAATCAGTAAATAACAGCAATTAAACCAAAACAGATTTAAAGAGTGCAGAATTTCACAATAACCCAAGTACTTATACACAACAACCTAGAAACTGGTGTCACCATTCACAAACTTCTAAGAGTCACTGCAAATAATGGCTGAAAGAGAGTACAACTGTCTTTGAATTAAAAGAAAACAGTAAACTGGGATAACTGGAAGGGGACTCCAGGGTTTGCGAACGTCGGCAGATCTACCTTGGGTCTCCTATAGGATTGAAGGCCGCAACTCAACTCGGGTCAACACGGTCCAGTATCGAAATCTGCACAGAATGTGTAGAGTGCAATATAAGTACAACCGACCCCATGTACTGGTAAGTGCCGAGCCTAACCTCGACGAAGTAGTGACGAGGCTAGGACAAGACACACACATAAACCTGTACAGTTAAACAATATGCTAGCAGAATAACAAATAATAGAAGCTAATCAGAAACTAACGGGGGGGGGGGGGGGACATACTATGGGGGTACCAAAATAAAGAGTCACAGCAATAGAGGAATTTAAACAGATAGTACACTTTGAACCGGTAATAACAAGTAAACACAGCAAACGGAAAATGCACGGCATCACTCTTCGTGCTTTTACTCTCAACCTCACCAGATAATCATAATGGAATCGTGCACGGCATCAGCCTTCGTGCTTTACCACTCAACCTCACCATATGAATAATAGAAATGTGCACGACATCACCCTTTGTGCTTTATCACTCTTTCTCACCACATAAGTAATAGAAACGTGCACGACATCACCCTTCGTGCTTTATCACTCTACCTCACCAAAACAGAGACAACAATAATAGAGAGATAGAATGGCAACAACAATTCTTACTTCAACACTTAGTTCCGCAATTCCAATCTCAACTTTAGGTAAAAAACCCATCAATACCAAATTCCATAAAAACATGATAAGAAACTTCTCAACACATCGAATAACTAGTCTACACATGAACAATATGATAAAAATACAATATTTCCAAGAATAAGACTCACTCACATGTTATGACTCGACAATAACGTATAGATACTCGTCAACTCACCTATACGTTGTACTCAACATCCAAACACGTAACAAGTAAGCAAATAACACCTAATCCCTCAAGCTAAGGTTAGCAACGACACTTACCTCGCTCCTTTGGCCAAACTCAAGGATCAAACACCGCATTTCCCTTCACACAAGCCTCCGGACCAATAGGATCTAGCAAATTATCAACCAAACAATTCAATTTAAGCCTTAGGAACTACCCATGATAGTAAGGAATTCAATTTAGGCCATTTTTTAAAAAGTCAACACCCGGGCGCGCTTGGTCCAAACCCGAAATTTGGACCAAAACCTGTTTACCCATTCACCCCCGAGCCCGGATATACAATTGGCTTTGGAATTGGACCTCAATTTGAGGTCTAAATCCCCAAATTTCGAAATTCCTAATTTCTATCCAAAAATTCCCAATTCCACCATGAAAATCCTATATTCTAGGATGAAATCTTGTTAAAAGAAGTGAAAGATTGAAAGAAATAAGTTAAGAATCACTTACCTATGATTTAGGAAAGAAATGGTCTTTGGAAAATCGCCTCTTGAGGTTTAGGTTTTCAAAAATGGGAGAATGAATGAAAAATCCCGTCCAAAATCATTTTTGAACAGTTGCAGGTATCGCAAATGCGAAGACTGACCTAGGCCTGCTAACCTCGCAAATGCGAACAAGTGTTCGCAAATGCGGCCTGAGCTGATCGCAATTGCGATCCTGAGCTTCGCAATTGCGAAGGTCACCTCCCCGCCCTACTGCTCGCAAATGCAGACATTCTTCGCAAATGCGAGGCTCGCATTTGCGAGCTAGACCTCGCAATTGCGAAGTCTGCAGACCTGAAGCATACCGACAATTTTTCTTAAGTCCAATTCACTCCGTAGCTTACCCGAAACTCACCCGAGCCCTCGGGGCGCCAAACCAAACATGCACACAAGTCTTAAAACATCATACGAACTTGCTCGTGCGATCAAATCGCCAAATTAACATCTAAAACTACGGATTTAACACCAAAACACATGAAATTCTTAAGAACACTTTGAAATTCCTATTTTCACAATCGGACGCCCGAATCACGTCAAATCAACTCCGGATTTCACCAAAACTTCACATACATTACTTAAATATTATATTAAACCTGTACCGGGCTTACGTTCAGGTCCCATATTTCAATATGGACCCACCGGGACTGTCAAATTGCGAGTCTGAGTCCGTTTATACAAAACGTTGACCGAAGTCAACCAAATCAACTTTTAAAGACAAAAATTATTGTTATTCTCAAATTCCATATAAAGGCTATCCGGAAACGCGCCAGACTGCGCACGCAAATCGAGGAGAATAAAATGAGGTTTTGAAGGCCTCGGAACACCTGATTGGGTTCTAAAACGCAAGATTACCTTTTGGGCCATCACAGTTTGAACGGAATTCAGCCCTCGGGTTTTAATGCCCTCGAACTGATTGATGCAAGAACAATTAAAAATATAAT
This sequence comes from Nicotiana attenuata, assembly GCF_001879085.1. Taxonomy (NCBI): domain Eukaryota; kingdom Viridiplantae; phylum Streptophyta; class Magnoliopsida; order Solanales; family Solanaceae; genus Nicotiana; species Nicotiana attenuata. The sequence continues at coordinate 44,981 of NW_017672063.1, read as the reverse complement.
AAGCTGATGAACGAGAATATGAGCCAGAAATGTTGTATTGCTTTGATATGCGTGGATGTAAGATAGTTACAAAATGATTAGGACCCTATTTATATAGTACAGGAATCCTATCTATGGTACAATTCTAATTACGGAAGTAAATTCCATGATTAGCTAAACAACCGCCCTTGATTTGATCTGTTCCGAGATTTACGCCATGATCTTCGACCAGTCGCGGATATATCGCCTTTATGTTATTGTGCTTCGCTCGATGTCTATCTCATTTGTTCTCGATCCCCTCTGGCCTCGATCTCGACAAGCACCTTGGTCCTCGAATTCGGTACCTTAACCTCGTGCTTTGGTCTGATCCATTGCGGGACCGACCTTTGATGCAATTTCCTGGCCTCGACCAAATAGTAAAATCGGATAGGCCCGGTTTAACTGTATACAAGAATCCTTTGCTCGTGTAACTAAAGATCTCTATTAAATTTCATTATGATCAAAAATTTAAGCTAATGGAACCTGCAACTATGATAGTGGCCTCAGAGCCCGTGCAATACCAAGTTAAATATATGTAATGTACTTGTCATTTTACTATCATCATTAAAAGTGATAACAATAACAATTGTTTCGATGATAGTTAAATGATTGACTAATCCATAGTTTAAGACTTTAAGAGGACCTTAAAGGGTCAATTTGCAGTTTAATCTAGTACCAAGAATATAAAACCAAACTCTACCAATTAGGTTTCAACTATGGCAAATTGCTTACCTTTTTCATAATAAAGAATGTTAAGAAAATACAACATTGACAATGACCATGTCTAAGAAATATTCAATATTAAAATATATTGGAATCTGTCGGTTTAATTATTGTTATTTGGTTTTCTATTTTACGAGATATCCAACAAAATCGAAAGAAAAGATTATTTTATTTTTATATTTTCTTTTCTGTAAGTTTAGTTTGTAGTTAATACAAGAAGCTTCAATATTAAATTTAATTATGGTCTATAGAGATATAATATAAGTTTGGTGAAACTGTCCTCGAATTTTTCTTTTAAAATAATACGCGTTTTGATTACGCTTTGGGTTGTAATTCTAACACATGATTAATAAAATTGATGGAGTAAGAACAACTCCTCTTTCGACTTTATCTTTGTTTTTCTTTGGGAATAACTATGTCGTTGCGGCAAGCGTCGTAGATAGAATTATTTAATTTATTAATCCAGGACTCACGTGAAGAAAAGAAAGGGCAACAGTTGGATGAGCGCAGTAAAAGGTTAATTTATTTTGGTTAAAAGAAATAAAAGGATTATTCGCACAGGCGGATTCAAGATTTAAACTCTATTATTTGTTGCAATTTTAATAAATTTTACATTTAAATTTATGCTTCGCATCAAAAAATAAGGTTTCAGTTGAACTCGTCACCTATGTACTACATACGCCCCGGAGTATTCAACAAGATATTATTTATTTATTTATTTATTGTGTCATTTTATTTTATCCTATGTGTACCAGAGAGACGCCTCTTTTATACTCTCAACAATATGATTTGATACTCTTAAACAAGGCCAAAAGGCAAAACAGATATGCCATAATAAAAGAAGTATTAAAGCCAAAATAACATATTCCTGTGCACCTGCCAGAGGCTGCCAGTGCAAACATTAGCACCACTCTTTCTTACTTTGCCCATACCAATTTCAACAAGTTAGATTCCTCGTGCCATTTCACTCTACACGCTCATTTTCAAAGCAGGATAAGAATTAAAATATATATTGTAAAAAAAAAAAAAAAAAAAAAAAAAAACGTNTAACAAGTAATCAATATTAATCTTTAATCTATTGCGAAGTTGATAATTGTCTTATTTAAAGATTGCAAAATTCTATTTATAAAAGGACTACATGTAATTTTCATTTTGTA
>NW_017672063.1:31950-43036 GCF_001879085.1 Nicotiana attenuata | reverse complement strand
TATATATATATATATATATATATATATATATATATATATATATATATTTGTTAAAGTGTACCGTTGTACGATGTTTATTTAGTGAACTAACTCATCTGTACAAGAATATCGTATCAAGCTAATACACATTAACTAGCTTCAAGGATTTATTTAATTAACTTGTTATCTAAATTTTGAAAAACACTAGAACATCAAAATCCTACCACGGACTCAAAAATGACCATTTTTGACAAATACCTTGTTTGGCAAAGCTTCTGAATAAGCTTATTTTTAAAAATATTTTTCTCAAAAGTACTTATCAAAAATGTATGTTTAGTAAGAAATAACTTGTATTTGACTATTTAATTTAAAAAATACTTTTGAAAGATAAATAGTATTTGGCCAAACTTTTAAAAAGTATTTTAACTGTATTATTCTCAAAAGTATTTTGGGATGAAGCTACCTTTTTCTTTTTCTCAAAAATTACTTCTACTTCTACTCAAAAATACTTTTTTCATTTTAAAAGATTAACTAAACACCTTAATTAAAAAAAAAAGTACTCCTAGTACTTTTGGCAAAAAAAGCTTAGCCAAGGACACTAAGTGGGCGTTTGGACGTAAGAATTGTAAAATTCCAAAATAAGTGAATTTTTTTTTCAAGTGAAAATGGTATTTGAAAATTAGAGTTGTGTTTGGACATGAATATAATTTTGGATTGTTTTTGAAATTTGTGAGTGATCTGAGTGAAAATTTTGAAAAATAATTTTTTGGAATTCTTCAAATTTTCGAAAAATTCCAAAATTCATTTTCAAGCGAAAATTAAAAATTTTATGGCCTAACACTTATTTCGAGAAAATGTGAAATTTTTTCAAAAATACAGAAACAAATTCTTATGTCCACACGGGCTCTTGGACATAAGAATTGTAAAATGGGGACGAAAAAAAAATTCAAGTGAAAATGGTATTTGAAAATTAGAGTTGTGTTTGGACATGAATATAATTTTGGGTTGTTTTTGAATTTTTGGGAGTGATCTGAGTGAAAATTTTGAAAAATAGCTTTTTGGAATTTTTAAAATTTTTAAAAAATTTCAAAATTTATTTTCAAGTGAAAATTATAGCCAAATACTGATTTCGGAAAAAACTAAATTTTTTCGGAAAAAGTGAAAAAAATTTGATCTCAAAGTAGCATTCCTTTCTGGCGTACATAAGCATAAGTGCATAACAACCAAAAAAATCTTTAAAATGGGAAAAGGGTAAAGAAGCGGACAATTAAAAACCGAAAAAGGTGGCATTCGGCTCCATATAAAAAGCAAACATCTCCAAATAATTGTCGTTACATTACCACTAACTACCACATTACTATGACAAACAAACGCCCGCCTTCTGGAAAGCAACTTCACCAGTAATAATAATAGTAAATTACTCTAACCCCTGTAATTTTAAATTATTTTGTTTTATGGGTTTAATTTTCTCTCTCTATATTTTGGGACGAAATACTTATCAAGATTTCAACTGTACGTTGATGATTGAAGAAGCTTTTTTTTTTTTTTTTTTTCTCAACCCTTTTTAAGACCTCTTTTTCTATCTGTATTCCTCTCTCTTTATTGACTTCGTTACCTTTTCTTTTTCCAAACAAATGTTGAAGTTGAAATTCTCAGCTGATTCTACACCCAACTTGAGGTTGAGCTGATTCCTTTGTTTTTGCCCTTTCACAGAATATTTGGGGTTTTGCTCAATTCAGCTATAGATTTTTCTATAATAGGGTTTAATTATTTGTTTCATCTAGAATCATCTACCAAACTATACGACCCTTCATCTTCTTGTTTCCTTTTTTTTTTTTTATGGAAAATTTTGGTTCCTCTGTTTCATACCAGGTATAATTTTCAGTAATTCTAATTGGGTCTATAATTTCCCTGTTTTACGATCATAATTATTGGTGTCTTCGTATAAAATTTGAGCTAAGTTGGTACATAATCCAATTCATTTGATTGATTTTGGAAGCTGTAATACAAAGAACTGAATTAGATTTGTTTAAATTCTCATGTTTATGGTAATTGGGTTTGGTTGTTTAGCTGCTCCACTTGGTTCAAACTATTTGCACAACTTGGCTTACTTGCTTAAATAGTTAAATGTTCCTTTATTGCTTTCTTAAATGCGGTTTACAATTCTTTACTCCAAATATTACGTCAATCACAAGTTTCTGTTTCTCTTTCTTCTTTCAAGAGAAGAAATGTACTTTTCTGTGACTTTATTGTAATTGGGTTCAAAGCCGCCATTTTTTTGACAAATCTGTCCAAGTTCATTATGGAAGGAGGAATTTTAAGTGTTTATGATGGTTATTTATGAAATAGAAGCACATCTCTGGTAATGTAGAAAAATCACAGCACCTGTCACATTTCATTCATTTCTTGTGATCTCTTTTTTCTCTTTATAAGTACTGTGTGTTTGCACTTATACTTACATAAATAATTCTCTTTATATGATGCAGAAATTACTAGAGAAATCGACTGATCGTTTTATCTGCTGATTATAAAACCAGGGTAAGATGGTTTATTTTCTTACAGCTAAGGCTGGCATCTATTCAGTTTAGACACATTATGTACATAATCACAATAGAGACTGCTGACTTGACAGGTGGTTCTAGTGGCAGTATATGGGATAGTACTCGTGAGCAGCCAACTGTTTTGTTGGTTACTCATTTATTATGATTTTCACTTTATGAGTAGTTTCCAGCTCAGTCTTCTAATTTCTCTTGTGGTGATTTTATTCTACAGGGTTATTCATGTTACAATTTTTTTTTTCGAAATGCATTCATGAAAGAGGTCATTATTTTTCTTGACGTAGTTTTTGTACTATGATCATTCTGTAATTTATGATAGTGTGCTGGCAGATACGAGAAAATTTTAGGATATGGGATGCTTTGTTTCGACGCCGCAAGATACTGGTGGGAATAGAAGACGGCCGGGAAACATTGGCGATGTGTCTGTATTTGTTCCTGGATTACGTATTCCTAAGCCGGTTGATTTCTCTCTTGCATTTGGTGATAAGTTGTCGAAAACCCTGGTGGAGCGCCTTTCTGCTCTCAGAACCAGAATAGTTGTTATGGCAGGGCAAGAAGCTCCCACAATTACAAGGACAAGAAGGAAAACTGCTACTCAGCATGGTGAGTTGCAGAGGAAGCGCAAACACATTTTTTTGGAATTTGGCCATGTTCGTGTCTCTTTCCTTATATGTGGATATAATGCTTAGAACCTATTTCTTGCAGGAGGTTCAACCCTTGGAGATCTTTTGCAAGCTCTCGAAGACTATTTGCCTGTTCTTTTGGGGCTAGTTAAAGATGGTAAATACTTTGGTTGCTATCTCATTAGCATTCGCGCGTTGTTGATTTTAGTTGTGAGATGTTGCTTTCTTGGCCATTTTCAGGGAGTCCATTACAACATAAAGTGCAGTTTATTTGGGTCAATCAAGAGGATGATGCAGAGGTCAGACTAGAAATTCAATTTTCTTTTCGTTTCTGTTCATGTTTAGTCTTCTATTTGATTTTGCCACCATGAGGGAGAACTGTCTTATTTGTCAGCATATTTCAGGAAACTGCAATGTTTAGTGCTTGGTATGAAGTACTGTCCGTTTTGCACTTGATGGCAACACTGTCGTTATCGCAAGCTAACTTGCTGCTTCTTCCTAGAACATCTCTCGATGGTTATTCACCAAAGGTATCTGAAGGTGGGTATTGTTCCCATGTTTAACATTGGAGATTCAGTAACTGCAAGTAAATGTCTTGATGTATTCTTTATATTTATAACACTTGATTTCTTGGTGAAGCCTCTGAAACTTCTTTCAGGACACATTCATCTTGTGGCTTCAAATTGATCTTTTGTTTTCCTCATTTTGGCTTTAATAACTGACAGAGAGCAGGCGATCTTCTGTTGATGTTTTTCTAAAGGCTGCTGGATATCTCGATTGTGCGGTTCGAAACGTTCTTCCCCAGTTGCCTGCTGAACAAAGGTTTTTGTACCAATACAATGCAAATCCATGTTTTTGATTTAAATCTATCAGGGGTTAGATTTTCACTATTATTTGCATTGTATTTAGGAGAAATCTGCCAGTAGACCTAGCTGAAGGAGTTCTGCGAGCGTTGTGCCTCCAAGCATTAGGGCAGGTAATAGCTCATTCAGAGCCTATATTTTTTTTGGGTTGCATTATTTTAAAATTTTAAACGTCCAATACCCATAACTTCTCGATGCTTTACTGGATACTCTTTCTCTTTTTGCTTCAATGAGTGTCCAATGATATCTAAAATTGTTATGGATGAATTTGGACAATGTAATTGTATAAGCAAATACGTATCATGCTTCTAGTGATAATCTTTCAGCTTCTCTTTTCTTGACTATCATTTGTTAACATTCCAAAAAGGTCAGTGACATTCAAATAGTGCACCAAAGACACTGGAATTACTGTACGAGGGCTCAGTTAGGAATTCCTATGTTAATAGATAGGATTTGTAGAAATTGTCTATGACAATATGATTCGGATTTGCTGAAGAAGAAAATGACTGTTTTCATGTATTACAACAACAACCCAGTGTAATCCCACAAGTGGGGAAAGACATGCCCAGTGGGATTGGCTCAGTAAATATGCACAGGGCTGAAACATGAAATCTTCACACAAAGATAACGCTATTTGTGCTGTCTTTTCATCTCAATATCTAATCTGTGTAGAGTCTCTCTCCTAGTGTGTATTTTGCTTTGCCTTGGTTTTTAATGGAGCTTGAGTTCTTCATGCCTGTTACCTCTGCTTTCAATGGATAGAAGCATACTCTAATGCACACTGATTAACAAAGTGTTAGATATCTGTTTAGTATCCAGCGACAGCAAAAACAATCTATTTTCCAAAGATTGCTGTTACAACTACAAAATAGCGAAGGGGATTGCCTGGGTACATGCTTAATATCTAAACGCAGCAAAACCACTCTACTTGGCAAATTTTCTGCTATAAAAATGTGCACAGTAGTGAAGGCGGTCATCTAAATTTGAGTTACCTAAATGCAGCAGAGTTTTGTGCATTTAGCCATTTTGATTATGTTTGGTTAGTTCTAATATCATCCTATCCCTGAGCATTAGACGCATTTTTGTTATTTTGGCTGTATTATGGTGCTGTCCATATGCTTTCTTGTGCTAATAATTCTCGTTGAATAAAGATGTTAGCTGTTGCTTAGTCTCTCGTTAAGAAAATGTACCATATGGATTAAATTGTCTTCCCTTTCTGATGTATCTGTCACCATGATCTTAGGCTGTTGATATTCAGCTTGGGCTTGCAATTGACAGTACTAAAGCAACACTGGCTGTCAAAAGAAGGCTTGCATGCGAGATGGTAAAATACTGGCAGCAGGTACTGAATCCTTTTGCCAAAGCATGCTCGACTGCTCTAATTTAAAAAAAGGGTTATATGAATCCTTTATACAATTCGGCTATATTCTAGTCCATTTCATTCCAGTGCTAATTAAATCAGGGGTTCTTTGACTCTCGCACTTATTCCTACACAGGTAACTAGTTTGGTCCCAACTAGTTGGCATTGCCTATATGTATCATTTGCTTCAATTGGAGTAATTGGACCTTTTAAACTCCTTCCCCTAACATAACCACGGAGAGGGGAAAAGAAAGCTCTGTGTTATTCCATTTTATAGAATATTTTCTTTTTGTCGCCAGATAGTGTCTGAGATATCAACTACTTTGCTTTGTTGTTACCTTACAGGCTCAAGATAACATCATGAACCTTCCGTTATCAAATGGTTGGGGAGAAAAGCATAGGCTTTTCGTGAAGTGGAAATATATTGAAGCCAAGGTATCTTGTGATTCTCTTTCTTTTATTTACTTCTTTAATTCCTAGATTTTAGTATATATGTCAACAACAAGAGTTAAAAAAATTATAGACCAAAGTGTTCCTTGATTTTACTTACTGATGAGTGAAAGACTTCCTTGACACAAAGCTTGTCCTCTATAATGTACAACTTTTTCTGAGTAATTCATGCAAGGATGACATCTGAGCACACTTTATTCTGGTTTGATGACATATGTAACTTAGTCGAAGCAACATGCAGTTGGATTTGGCAATTGGTGTGCAGAGCATAAAGATTAGAATGCTTAGTCTAGCAATTGTCATTCAGGGATATGGGATAGCTTTGTGTCCTATGTATGTTAACAAGCAGGTGCCAATATAGAATAAGGAACTCTCACAGCACCTTATTTTATCTGAGTGTCGTTAGCTTATGAATTAAACCAACTAGTTTGGGACTGAGGTGTAGTTAACTGACTTTACCAACCGTCATGGTGTCATTAGCGTATGAGTTTATATCAAAATGATCGGCTTTGTCTATTCATTAGCAAATGTGCTATATTTGTCGCGGATAAAGCACACAGGACCCCTAAACCAAAAATAAAACACTGGAAAATGACCTACAGCTGAATTGGGGTCGGATGGGATTGTGAAAATAGTGGTGCAGATGTCATGCAATCCATCCAAAATTCATGCCATAAACTTATTTGTCGTTCCTTTTCGTTCAACAATGCTGGCCTGGGTCCTTTGAGTGCTTATTTAACCAGCTTGTCCAAATAGTACTCTCAATTCCATTGTTTTCATCCTATGTTGAAAATGGACTTTTCTGTAGTTTTTTATCTCTCTCAATATCCTGATGCTTCGGAAGTGGCTGATTTTATAACCTTGCTGAATGCTCTTAGAATTTGACATATGGTGTTAGGGATCTGAAACTCGTATTTTATTGTTCTTCTTGTGAATAACCTGATAGATAATTGATAGTGTACATCTTGCTGGCTACCTCGATTTGTAAGTAAAAGTCTCCTTTAAACTGACAATTTATGCGTTTTTTGCTCTTCGAAGACTAAATGCTTATAATTTTCTTCAATTTAAGCAACCTAAAAATCCCTCTTAATTATTTCATGGAATGAGTATTTATAGCATAAAACAACTGTTTTGTTGTACTGGAGAACCCTGCATCTTCCATCAGCAAAATTCTTTAGGTGATATCTTTCAATAGTCACCGTTGGTGATACAAGAAAAGTTGTCGAAGTGAAAACTCCTCATATTGTAACTCCATAGTCCATGTACTTAAGGACCTTCATGCTGGTCTCTGGAAAGCTTCTGCAGCTTCTTTGCCATCTTTTAAGTCTATTGCATTTTTCTCCCCTCAAGCTTACGCATGACACATAAAATTCTGTGTAGGCTTCAGCATACTATTATCATGGTCTAATCCTTGATGAAGGAAACACAGAAAAATCTCATGGAATGGCTGTAGCTGCCCTGCAAGCAGCAGATGAATATCTAAAAGAAAGTAAGAAGGCGTGCGAAGCTTTCAACGCAGCCATTCCTCTCTCCAGGTAAACTTTGCACGATCCATTTTTCATTTTCTCCCTTTAATTACTCTTCAACTCCCTGTACTTCCTATATTCCTTATTTTTCTTGCTATGCAGTGAAAGAATTTATTTTGGAAAGAAGTGGAGAAAACTACTTGTAGCTTTGGTAGAATTAATTATGAAACCAAATCTATATAGAGACCTGAGCTATTAAGAACATTGGGAAACTATTTATACGTTTAATTCTTCTTTAGCTATCAATTTTGATTATAAAATAACCCTTTCAATCGGATAGCTTAGTGCAGAGTTTCAGTTATGGCTTTCATCTAGTGACTCTCAGAAGATAGAAGAAATCTTTAGTTTAGCTTCAACTATAGGACTTCCAACAGGTGTCCTGCAATTGGTCTTGTTATTCATTGGTTTTTTGACTGATTATATCTCTTTCTTATCCTTTAGTGTTTCCAAATCCATCTTATCAGGAAACATCTTTGAGCTACACCGTTTTCAACAAACCTCTGAAATATTACTTCAGATGGCATTCAGATGTCCTTGAATGTGGTTTCTCAACATAATACCGTATCTGAAGCTAGTGCTAAATTTCGCTCTGTGCATGAAGCACTGTATAATGAAGAGTTCACTTTTAGCCCTAAATTTAAGATTTACCATGTATGATCATACTAACTTGTAGAACTGTGTCTAGTGCTTAAAATTCATCAGACTGGGAAACGTCATATTTTCATTTGGAGCCTCTTTTGTGGTTGTAGTATGTCATCAATCATCATTAACATAGTTTTTTTTTCACCCTACCTTATCCTGTCTCTTCTGCCTGCCTGACTTCCATTTGCCAATCCAGAAATCCTCCACTCTGGGGGACGATGAAGTATCTCGCCGAGAAAATTCCAAAGGACACTTCGAGCAAGGTGCGAATCAACAGGGACTTGTACTCTTATGAAAAGTAAGTTCTCTTTTTTTTTTTTTTTGACCTCAAAGATATGATGATACTTGGCTGCAGAATTGCTTATCTGATGTAGATTGCTAAATTTTGATATTGGTTTTGAGAGATGGCATGCATTCCTTATATAGGAGTATATTTTTTGAATTTGGCTTGATATATTAGAAGATAGCTTCTTGACTTTGATGAGGTATAATATTGTAATAGCACAATGAGAGCTTTGTTCTGCACCACCAACTAAACCAACCCCTTTAAGCAAAAAAATAAGAATTAAAAAAATAAAAGATAGACTAAACCATACCCCCAACCCCAACCCCCAACCCCCCCCCCCCCCAAAAAAAATGCACAGTAATGACAACCAATTACAAAAATGAGGAGAAATGGATGAGTGCCAGAGATTGTTGTCTCTAGGGAAGTTGCAAATAAAATAGTTTATGCATGTTTTAAGCTTAATCAATGTGCAAGATAGTATTTCCATGCTGGAAAATTACTTATACATGAAGAGGATGCTGTAGAATCATGGAGACAGCCCCAACACTGCCAGACTTTGCATTGGCTCTCAAACCTGATGAATATCAGCTTCCTCATGTGGATGCATCTTGGGATGATGAAACTACAGGCAGGGGACAGATTAACCTAAACAAGCTCAAAGGGTGACTTATTTGATTCATCAGATTTCAGAATCTGGAAAATCCAGGCTGGTCGAAAGTGCAGGATGATGGTAGTCACATCCCCATGGTATCGGACTCTTGCTGTTCACTGAAGGCCCCTCTTTGCTGCACCTCTAGTTGAATCCGATCCCTATTTCTCCAGTAAATTAAATCTTTATTTCTTTTTTTTCCTATCAGATGTATAGTCAACCCTGTGAGTGAGTACTGTACAAGTTGCATTTGTTTGTAATCTACAGGAAAAGGAATGTATTTCTTTGCCAGGCTACCAAATAATTTGTACTGCCTCTTGTCCAGCAACCTGAACCCAGAACAAGCTTTTCTTGAAGTGCTGATTGTTTGTAAGACGGACAAATCTCAGGGAAGAATGTTATAAGTTCTACAATTTGTGTCTGAAGCTTATTTGTAGAAGAACCAATCTGTATCTGTATTTTTCGTTCAGTTTCAGTTACTAAGTGTATAAAATGCAACACTATTCAAATGTTAGATTTCTTTGGCAACGACTCTTCCATGTAGGAAACTTGAACTCTTGCAGAATTAGAAATTTTTTATGGGAAATTATCAGCTATGTCCATTTATAAGTAGCTCATTACATAAATTGGCCAATTGATAAAATATTACTAATATTAGCCAATTAGCTATTTATAGCAAAAAAATATCAAATTTTTGCTTTGTTTTGAGTGGGTGTTATTAGAATAGATTGGGCACAACTTAAGGAGCTTGAATCTCTGTTTTGAGATGATTTGGTGAAGTTTTGAGGTGGTTTGAATTGAAAATTCGAAGTACAAGCTGAATATGAAAAAAAATGATGTGTCGCATTGTGTATCATTTGTGTATCACATATGTATCATATTTGTATCAATTGTGTATCACATGTATATCCATGTATACCTGTGTGTGTGATACATGCGTGATACATGTTTGATACATGTGTCGCAGAAGACTTTTTTGAACTCGATTTAATTACGAATTTTGATACAAAACCAGTCCAAATCACCTCCAATCTTCCTCAAATTTTGTATATTGACTTATCTATATACTTTCCATGAATTTCAACTATACCCATTGAAAAAGTTCTTTTTTTGTTTAGATTTTTGGAATATTTTATAGATTTTTGTATTTCATCACCTTATTTGCTATCCCGTCCATGAAATTTCCTTTCCGTCTTGTATCTAATGTTGCTAATCACGCTTAAAAATATGGAAGGTGATTTTTGCATGTGATTCTTTGAGAGAAAGAACCCTATTATTTGGTTTTTCAATTTTTGTTGGCTAGTTTTGGTAAGTCTATAACTAATGGCTAGAGATTGGTAAGTTGAGATTTATTTGGGACATTTGTGTAAATTTTCCATTTTTTATCTTGTGCTTGAAACTAATGAAAGCAAGAGATGCAAATGGAAAATAAAGAGAGGAAAAAGGAAAGGAGAGTTGAGAAAAGTCATTTTCTTCCCTTTGTTTGGTGCGGGTGGAAAGGGAAAGTAAAACTTGTGACTACATTTTATCTGTTATAAAACAATAAAAGAAGAAGAAGAGTATTGCAGAGAAAAGTAGAGAGAGAGAATTTTCTTATTGATTTGGGATGAGTTACAATGGAATAGAACCCTCTATTTATAGGGAGAGAGTGACTTAGCCACCAAGTAATAAACCCTAAAATTTCTCTAAATATAGACACTCACCATAAATAAATTTTATTTATAACACTCCCCTTGAATGTCTATTCAACTGATAATGTGCCTCGTTAAAACCTTAACTAAAATAAAACTCAGTGGGAAAAAAATTCTAGAGAAGGAAAAAGAGTACACATATCTAACAATACGCCTTTTGGTTGCCTCGTTAAAAACCTTGCAAGGAAACCCAGTGGGACAAACCTTGTAAGGAAAAGAGTACAACGCGTATAACTCCCCTGATTAGAGCATCAATTCACATCCTTAAGCATTTGCATTCCAATCTTGTGCACCATCTTCAAAAGATCTTGGTAGAGATTTGATGAACAAATCAGCCGTATTAACTTGAATGAATATATTGCACCTTGAATCATCATTCTTGATAGAGATGGATTGTCTTCATATGATCTTGTTGAAATCGTCATTTCAATATCTTCACATAGGGGTGAAAAACCTTCC
>NW_017672063.1:0-31935 GCF_001879085.1 Nicotiana attenuata | reverse complement strand
ATATTTAAAAAAGGTTCTCCACTATGAAATTTGAGCAATAATTTCATATCTCGCTTCTTAATTAATATCTAATGATTATATCATTTTTATCTGAAAGTTTTATATTTTAAAGTTATTTACACATGATTCAAAACCTAAATCACAATTTGACATAATTTGTGTCCGCGTATCGCGCAAGTACTAATACTAGTTGTTATAAAATTAACTACGTGCTTGAATATTTTTTTTTGAAGTTACAATGGTAGTTTCACCCAAAAAAAACAACCCTTATATTGCTTATTATCTTTTGGATTGTTATAAAACAATAAATGAAGAAGAAGAGTATTGGAGAGAAAAGTAGAGAGGGAGAATTTTTATTGATATGGGATGAATTACAATGGTATAAAACCCTCTATTTATAGGAAAAGAGTGACTTAGCCACCAAGTAATAATTCCTAGAATCTCTCTAAATATAGACATTCACCATAAATAAAATTCTATTTATAACACTCCCCCTTGGATGTCTATTCAACAAATAATGTGCCTCGTTAAAACCTTAACTAAATAAAACCCAGTGGAAAAAAATTCTAGAGAAGAAAAAAGAGTACACATATCGACAATACGCCTTTTGGTTGCCTCGTTAAAAATTTTGCAAGGAAAACCCAGTGGGACAAAACCTTGTAAGGAAAAAAGAGTACAATGCGTATTAACTCCCCCTGATGAGAGCATCAATTCACATCTTAAAGCATTTGCATTCCAATCCTGTGCACCATCTTCAAAAGATCTTTGGTAGAGATTTGATGAACAAACCAGCCATATTAACTTCAACGAATTTGTTTCACCTTGAAATCATCATCCCTGATAGATGTATTGTCTTCATATGATCTTGTTGGAATCATCATTTGAATATCTTTACATAGGGGTGAAAACTCTTGCTATCATATTATCATGTTTATAGTTATAGCAAGATACATATGTGCACAAATTGCATTTAGGATATGGTACATCAGGATCAAGAATTGTATATGCTTTAAGCGATTTAAATCCTTCAAGGATTGTCATATAAGTTAAGTCATATAAGTCATATAACAGACTTTAATTAGACGCATATCAAGTTTTCATGCCATGCTAAACAAATATATCAAAAACTGATTACACATACCATTGACTTTATACGTTCAAGTATTTGAACTACATGTTCAGAACTACATGTCTTTCATATGAAACCAATTCCATTCGAAATTATTTCTCCTGACTTAAGATCCTCATATATATTTAGCGCTATGATAGATGTCGTCGACGAACATTTTATATCGGTATCAATATTTTTTCATAAAGACATAACATAGAAATCTCTTCATTTATATATTCAGGTACCTGAATCTCTCATGAGATTTTATGAAGTGTTATGTCATGTGTTCTTCTAGATCACTTGCCTCCTTTATTATGATCTTTTTGATCAGTTGCTCATCTTCTTTATCAAGAAGTTTATTTGAAACCGATTTGTCTATACGCTTTAAGCGTACCATAGACTTTGTCCTTCTAGGACTTAATAGGAGCATTTGCAATGAGAATATAGTTACTTTCTTCGGGTCAGCAAATGCGTTTGGCATGCTTTGCAATATATTGCAAATGANTGGTATTCTTTTGTTATGTAAGTACAAATTGGAGAATAAAGCGGGTAGCTTTTCACATACATATTACCCCGCTACAAGTTGTAGTAATAGAAGATATAAAATCTTTCCTTTATTTATAGTCTCAATATAATCAACCGCTTTCGCGTATACTTTGGAAACTGAATAAGTTTCTTTGAGACTTACTACAACACAATACCTTATTGGTAATTAATTGTGTTTCTCCAAAATAGTAATAATTGGCTCTTCCAGAGCTCTCAATTAATTTGGTACTGCCACATATTCATCAACATCCATATGGTGAATATCTCTTTTAAAGAGAAAGTTATACCATTATAGTCATGGTCAAAATTATATGCAAGATCTGTTTCTTGCATTACTGTTATTCTTTAATAATCACATTACCAAAATATTTTGGCGTACAATAGGTACGTGACCAATGACCATTCATGCCATAATAATGACATTGTTTTTTTATATCATCTCAAATCTCCTTTTAGAGGTGAGTGTGGTATATTCGCTACCACTAGCACATTCATATTCTTCCAAGAATGAATATGTATTTATAAATCAGATGTTTTCACATTCACATCATGAAATGGACCATAATCATCTATATGTGCTTTATAAAATATCATGTCAAATCGATGACAAATATTACTTTGAAGGATTATTTTGAGAATCCTTTATTCTCATTATCATAATGATGACGATTATAATTTCGTCTATTACCACGTCCACATCCATTGATACCTTCAAGGTAATAATTTTGTCTTCTTTCAGACTTATCACATATTGCTATCACATTCTCTTAAGGGAATGAGAATGGAACAAATTCAATGGGATGGGTTTTCAATTCTTTGCCCACAATCATACATGAATTTGATCATGGCAAGGCATAGAAATTTTACCATTTAAGGTGGTTATAATTTCTTACAAACTCCATTAGAGTTATAATCAAACTTTATTGTTTTTGCTTGTATTTAAAATCAAAGTATAGAATAAAAGAGAAAAATACGGTAAAATACTTACCTTAAATCCAGAATTTAATCATGAAGGAAGTTCATGGAATAATTGACAATCATTATGCTCAATCCCAGAGCTTCTACTCAATTGGTTAGAGTCTCGTGCTGATAATGTGTTATAAAACAATAAAAGAAGAAGAAGAAGAAGAGTATTGTAGAGAAAAGTAGAGAGAGAATTCTTATTGATTTGGGATGAGTTACAATGGAATAGAACCCTCTATTTATAGGGAGAAGGTGACTTAGCCACCAAGTAATAAACCCTAAAATCTCTCTAAATATAGACATTCACCATAAATAAAATTCTATTTATAATATTATCTTATATAAAACAAAACAGGAGGATAGCATTTATGGCTCTACCTTCCTTTCTCTAGTATTTGAAGCAGTTTTTGATGCAAGTGTATGACAAAATAAAGTGGTGGTTGCTCCGAGAGCTTTCTCTTCGAGCTGCTGCTGCGCCTTATTGTGTGTGTGTGGTGGGGGTGGGGGGGGGGGGTAGGGAGGAGGAGGGGTCGGGGGTTCTAGTAGGTTGCCATTTTGGAAAACTTTATTGTATCATGTTCCAAACTGTTGGTCGCCTACACTGAGGAAGGAGGAGGGCCGAAAGATTTCTTGCTCTTACTGAAACCTAAGGCTTTTTGTATTTTTGAGCAGAGATAAACAAAGTTCTCGAGTATATTTTCAGAACCTTTTCCCCTCACATCTTTGGTGCAAGTGAACCCCAATAGTGGGAGCAAAACTATCGAAATTGAAATGTTGCATTTGAGTGATGCTGAGTTGAATTACAACTTAAATATGAATCCCAATGAACTGTAACTAAGAGTAAACTTACTAAAAATGTCTTTGCTCAAAGGCTGAAGATTTGACATTAACACCATAGTTTGACAAGTTACTTTATTTCTCACAAGTCACAGGATTTTAGAGCCACTTAACCAACGTTAATTACATAAATTGCTTTCTTTAAATTTTTTTTTTCTCCGGTTGAGGAAGGGGGGAGGGGTTGTGTGTGCATGGTTGGGTGTTGCTTCAAGGGCAAAAAGAAGACAAAGAAAAAGAAGGGAAATAAAAGACATGGAGAAAAAAGGTCTAACGTGCACCTCGCAAGAGTCTAAATTGATTTCCATTAATGGCAACGGTACGTTAGACCGAGCAACTTGTCAGGTCTTTATGAACACAAAAGATTGGTATGGTACAATGACTAACTTCCAAGCTTAGTATCGGTGAAATTGCACCTTTATGACTGATCCAGCTTCTTTTCAAGATATATTAATAGTACAGTTGGAGTGTCAAAAATCAAAATTCAGCAGAACCGGGTGTCCGAGGGAAAGGTATTGCATCTCTTATGTTGTCTATTCCAGTTGCAAATTGTACGAGCCTTTCGAAGCCTAATCCAAATCCAGCATGAGGAACTACAACATAAGAAAAGGTGATGTACAATTAAAATCTGTTTCGTGAAAATGTAAACTAGGAGGTGAAGAACATTGGGCGTGCAAATTTACTGTTGTCTTTTCTCATAAAGGACTTGCAGGAAAGTATTGTGAAGACAAGTTGCAGTTAAAGGGATTAAGGTAGTAATATTAGCATGTAGCATCCAAAATAAAGTGACATGCATCATTATGGACATAATTATGTACAAGTAGTAAAAAATGTGAAATTCATCACAAATTCACCCACCTGAACCATAACGACGCAGATCAAGATACCACCAAAAGCTTTCTTTGTTGAGATTCAAGTTATCCAAGCGTTCTTCTAGGTAATCAAGGCGTTCCTCCCTTTGACTTCCACCAATAAGTTCCCCGACCTGACATAAAAAAAAAACACTTTGAAACATTGAGCTAGAACAATATTATACATCATGGTTTAACTGGTTCAACTTAATTAATAATTGGAATCCACAGCTCTCTGTCAACCACAAACAATATAACCAGCCAAGCAGACATAGTAAAAAAAATAGCATTAGTGAGTTTCTGGCAATCCAAAACTGTAATAGCACATTGGCTATGCTCAGAATTCAGATTCATACATCAGTAGTTCATGCTATAAATAACATACTGTGTTTCTACTATGAATGCCCCATCTCAAAAAGGAAAAAAGGAGAAAAAGGAAAACAGAGACCACTTGATTATTGTACAGACACAACTACTAGTTAAACCGTAGCCAGACAAATCATTATAGGGATTAACTTATTGAAAGGTTATAATGTACTATCAATATGGATATAGAATGTATACATGCGACAGATTTTCGAAATGCTTGTTTCAGTAAAAAAATAAGCCTTTAAAAATGGGATTTAATGTTTCATCAGATCCTTGATGGTGCAAGCAGTGTATGTCAGTGCAAATGAATAACAGCTAATGAAAAATACTGATTTGTTTTACGTTGTACAACTTGTCAAAGCAAACTGAAAAATTCCATGGAAAACTAAAGTATTAATTAAGTTTCTAGACTCTACCCGAGGTACCAACATATCCATGGCTGCAACAGTCTTTCCATCATCATTCTGTCGCATGTAAAATGCTTTGATGTCCTGAAATTTAAGGAACACCATTAACTATCTGAAATCCCCATAGAGTTTGCACATAAATGCAACTTGATAGGAAGTTAAACCTTCGGATAGTCTCTAATAATTACAGGGCATCCACCAAAAGCCTCCTCGGTGATATATCGTTCATGCTCACTTTGCAAATCACATCCCCATTTCACCTACCAAATGCAGAAGCAGCCATTACTTTTCTAGGCAAGGTAACAGGAGTGTGCACGGGGAGATGTAAGTGAGAAGGCATGCAAATAAGCAGACATACCGGGAAATCAAACTTCTTTTTTGCTTTTAATAGAAGCTCAACAGCGTCCGTGTACGTCAACTGCACAAAGTTCTTCTCAACAACATCCTGCAGGGAGCCTATGATTACAACGGGACCAACTATTTGGTGCACACTGTAGAGCACCAAGGTTGTGGAAAATATTTTGTGAAGAAAATGCATGGAGTTCGTAGAAATTCGTACACTTAGTCTATTGATGATCCCTTTCTCAATCCAAGTATTGAAAAAATCCATATCTTCTTTGCAATTCTCCAACACATATTGCACCTTCCAAGCAGAGTTACGTCAATACAAAAGTCTAAATGTGAGACCAAGTTATGAATATGCACTAAGGGACAGCAAGAGGTGAAAAGTAACATACTACATACTGGAGATAGGCAGTAGCACAGGCCATGTCATCATCCAAATCCGCAAAAGCTAGTTCTGGTTCGATCATCTTATACAATATAAATCAGTGTCAACATGTTAGTGTGCCAGCTTCTAAAATGTCCGCATACAAGGAAAGAAATAAAATACAAGTTCCACCACATTTTATCAGTTCGAATGTAAGCTTACCCAAAACTCAGCTAAGTGTCTGGAAGTGTTGGAATTTTCTGCTCTAAATGTGGGGCCAAAAGTATAGATCTGGAGACATATACAACATTGTTAGACTTTGAGATCAATGAAGACAAGCATGAAACGATTTTGTGATGGAGAGATCAAGCTGGATAAGTAGTTATAAGCCAGAGAAAGCAGTAGCATATGAAATTGATAAGTGAGAGCAGACTCTACATCGGAGAGAGCAGTAGCATATGTTTCGCCATTGAGTTGCCCGGACACTGTTAAAAATGCTTGTTTCCCAAAGAAGTCCTGCAACAAAAAGATGTATTTACAAGAAGAAGAAGAAGAAAAAAAGACAATTTCATGACAAAAATCCAACATCAAGTGCATAACTGCATATACCTATTAAATTTCAGGACTTAAAACGTTTATATTGCTTGTAATGATATCGACTAGCAAAAGACTTTAATTAGCTACACAATAAACTTCACTCTAAAATGGACAAAGCCCCCTAGTTGTTGATTTACTTACTTGCGACCAGTCGACAGAACCAGATTCAGTAGTAGGGATAGCATTAACTGGTGAATCTCCACCTTCTTTTGTGGTCGGGATCTGTTAGGTAAACAAACATCTTACTCAGCACAAGAGATATTTCATAAGAAAGATTATAAGCAAAGTTCTGTTTCATCATTTTTTTGAAATGGAAAAAAAAAAATGACAAAGAAAGAGGTCAAGATAAACTGAACATAAGTATTGTTGGCATTTGGATGAATTAAAACGAAATAATCATGTAGGTAAGGAGTATATCTTACAAAGCATATGTGCAGGGGTAAGAAAAAAATTAATGACAAAGAAACAGGTCAAGATAAACTTAAGTCATAGGAAACTATCTATGTCCAACAGAAGGCAAATTAAAACAGGATTTCTGCAAGACTATAAGTAGACTAAACTTTAATTCTTTGTATTAACAGTCTAAAATGCAACACTTAGACAGTGCAAAATTCAGTTAACAACAACAACAACAACAACAACAACCCCTCAGTGTAATCCCACGAGTGGGGTCTGGGGAGGGTGGGATGTACGCAGCCTTACCCCTATCCTGGAAGGGCAGAGAGACTATTTTCGATAGACCCTCGGCTAAAGAAGATGGAAGAAGCGCTGATAGCAAGTCATAGCAAGACAATATATTTAGAAAACAAAATCGAAGATAGCAATAGAGAATATGAAAGAAGTACCGATAGCAAGTAACAGCAAGACAATATATTCAGAGAACTAAATCCAAGATAGCAATAGTGAATATGAAAGGAGTACTGATGTCAAGTAATAATAGAACACGATATGCAATAATAGCAAACTCAGGATAAAAGGGGTACCATACTAACACTAATACTATCGAACTAATGAAGACAAAGGGAATCGCACAATTACCTACTAACCTTCTACCCTAATCCTCAACCTCCACATCTTCCTATTCAGCTAAATAGAATTATAAACTTCCAATACATCATCCTTCTATCCCTCAACCAAGGTCAGTGTTTAGCTTTTTGTTTTTCTTTCCCTCTCTTTCTTAGTTCTAGGTAAGAGGTGTGAAGAGAGCTGGGGCGCTGCAGATGCACATTAAATCAACATATACATACCAAGGTGGTCACACGGAATTGCTCACCAGCTCCTTCACAGTCAGAAGCAGTGATTATTGGACTTGAGACCCAAACAAAGCCATTTTCTTGGAAAAACTTGTGTGTAGCATAGGCCAAAGCATTTCTCACCCTTGAAACCTGAAAGAAGCTGACATAAAATTAGGGATTGGCAAAAAACGACATACAATAAAAGTCTGCATACCCAGAGAAACAGAGAAATAGATCATATATACAGGAAACATGATGGCTTCTAAGCTTGCCGGACTTAACCCCCAAGATAATACACCCAAGAGTGATTTCACTAATCAAGCGAATCACCCCTTTATATTAATCTAAGGCTGTTAATAGAAGATAATTATCCTTTAAAAATGTCAAGCCTATTGGTTTTATTGCCAACATCAATTGTATCCAGCTACCAGCTACTCTTAATAGTAATCCAATTATTTATCATTTTTAGGAAATATCAGCCAAAAGGGGGAATAGCACTCCTTGATTCGGGCAATGTAACTTATAGGTGTTTAAAGAATCAGCATTACTTGCCTTGGAAAAGGACAAGAACCTTGAATTTAAGAACTAGCTGAGAAGAATTGCTGTCCAGTGTGATTTACTTGCATATAGGTCTCATGTAACTATTCTATAATTCCATTCCAACCAGTTATATCTATGTTCTTATTTGATCGGTGACCCAAAGAACTTTTTTCATTTTCGGTATGTAGAAAAAGGAAAGGATTTCTTTTTCCTTTTTTGGGGGTAGGGTGGGGTGGGGAGGGATATGAAACTGACTGATTGCTATACAGAAAGGATAAAGGCTCAATGCAAGGGCAGTTAGGCTCTAGTACCCTCTGATCAGAGGCTGCTAGGGAGTGCCGTAAATTTAGATATGAATGGAGATAATTTTTATGAAAAAAGATGGCATGCTAAGAAAAGGAGTAAGTATTATTTTATTTCAATTACAGGGCAACTAGCTAAATTCCCTTAGCGTAAAGAGGAATTCACAAGTATTTCAAACAGAAAGGGAAAACTCAGTACTGCATGTAAGCAGGTAAAAAAATAAACCTATAGCATGGATCACGATGTAGAATAGGGCATAATTACATGCAATTAGCACCATTTCCCTACCAAACTACATGGATATTCCAAAACCTCCTCAGAGTATCTGGGTAAAATAAAAATAGAGATTTGAAAGCTACAAATAATAACACTGGAACAGTCCCAACTCATACCGCACCAAAAGTATTAGTTCGAGGGCGAAGGTGAGCTTTCGTCCTCAAAAATTCTCTGCTGACCCTTTTCTTCTGGATAGGGAAAGAAGGATCGCTTTTACCAACCTGTGAGGAAACAAGTACGAGCAAGCATAGTGATTAAACGACCAGTACATAATGTACAAATACAACAGCAATGCAGATTAGATTAGTTATAGCAAAAATGTCGATAAGCTTATTCGTAACAGAAAATATTTATAATTACGTGCATCATTCCTGTTGGCATTTACTCAGTTTTCAGTTGGTCTTGTGCTTCTCATTTCCTCTCTTTACAAATCACTAAGTCAAGAAACCTGAGTCAAAGGTAGTTGCTCTTAGGTTCAAGGCTAATTTTTTGGATAAAGGCATTCAAGGCTAGTTATCAAAAGAAGAATATAACCTTCATCAAAAAATCAAAAGAAGAATATAACTCCAGTGTTAAGGATGTGTAAGCATGCTCGTAACTTAAGCAATAGAAAATTGATGAAATAGGTTAAAATCAATTACCACTACAAGCTTCTGAACCTTCAACTCTATTTTCTGCTTTGATCCTTGACTACCGACCACAGTACCTTCTATCCATACTGATGCACCAGTTGAAATTGAACCATTGTCTACCTGTAAGAAAAGCAACAAAGTTAAAGTAGATAAGAGACGAGAGGCCAAACAACTCAAATAACCCATGAAATTAAAGTCTAATTTTTCTTACGCCAGAGAGATATTGTTCGAAATTGGAGCCTTAAAAAAACTATCAATAATGTTGGAGCCTTAAAAGATATATTCCCATGTAAGAAGCATCTTCCAAAGAAAGAAGAGAAAGAAGGTTCTTGAGAAAAGAAACAAGAAGGTTACATCCATGTTTTTTTTCATGAATCTCAAAGTTTTACTATCCACTAGGTGCAATGCAATCTGGAGCTTTTTAGAAATAATTTTTTCCTTGGACTACCAAATCACTATGAACTGGTAACTGGTTTTGATACATGATCTGACATGTAAATCAACTTCTGCTGATCCATTGCTTCCCACGAAATTAGTCATTGAACTTTATGTGAAGATGAAATAAAATATGTCCTCTTAATTGAGGGAGGCGATTGCTGTAACTCAACTGGTGAAGCTAGTCATAGTTTTATTTGTAAAATGGCACTCTAAACACCCGATACAAGAAAAAGCAAAAGGTAGTAAAAGTCACTCTATTGGATGGTGATAACTTCCTTTTGAATCCCACCTCCTACATTTTTCTACTTTTCTCTTTTAATCTTTGTTTACTGAGATCACATTTGTCTTCGTTATATAGCAACGGTATCCTAGCCCCATTGTGCGCACCTCAAAGTCACCTTTATATTTTACTTATTATTAGCAATCTGAGTCAAGTGAGCACAACTGTGTACCACATTATCTAGTACCTATTGAACCACATAAAGGAAATAGCAAAGAGCAGACACATGCATAACATCTTCATAACCTACTTCAAATTACACAAGAACTGAGCATTTCCAAGAATAGCTATCCAAGTGGCATAGCATGATGTTTGATACCTAGGTAATGCAATACAAAAGCGGCTCTCTAAGTGAATGCCTGGCCATGTCCAATGTCTAAGTGTGAGGTAGCTAAATTATACAATTCTTCAGAAGATCTTTCCTTCAACATTGAACTCCTCAAGCTTCGAAAACCGAATTTCAAAAGGACCAGTGAAAGAAATCATCTTTCCTGAGAACCTACCTACAAATTTTTTTAATTTCTTTCTTTACTATTATAAATATAAACCACATAAATGCAACTCGGCAGATGACAAACTGTACATTTCAAAAGTTACGCACCTGATCATATGATATAAGTGATCAGCTCAAAATAAGGACAATGTAGTTTCTAACATTATTAAGCTGGGCAGTCTCTTACTCAGTAGTCAGTACAGCTACAAACAGTTACAGGAATATCTACATAAAGTCTGTTACTGCACTTAAAGTACTTTTTGATAGCTCAATATATAAAGACAGAGCACACATTAGTTACATATTCAGTACCTGATCATAACCCTCAGCATCAGAGCCCATAACACATTGCATATTTGAAAGACAAGAACCATCATTAACCTGCACATAAACAAAACAGCCGAAAAATTACAATCTCAAACTAACACATATGCTAAAACAAAAATAAAACAAAACACCAACTCCACAAGTTTCAAGCTATGACATTACATCAATAAACGTAACGCTGCTCTGAGCCCTAACCGTACGAACCCAACCTCTAACCACCAATGTCTCGCCGAGCCGCTCCAAACCTTCGTCAGGCCCTCCTTTTATGTCAGCAATACTCAACCTTTTTTTAAATTCCCTAACTTGCTCAGTTTTTACACCCTCTTTTTGCTCAAATTTGGGTTTTTCAACTGCTTCTCCGGAGGAAATAGCGGCGGAGACAACAGAGCAAAAGCTCCGTTGACGGCATAAGTAGGGTGCTGGAATTGAATTGGTGTGCAGCTTAAGGGGGAAGGATGAGTAGAAATTGGGGTTTAAGATTTTGATGGGTTTGCGGGATTGAGTGAAGAAGCGAACGGCGTACAATGGTTTAAGGCGGAGAGTGGTGGCTGGAGACAGAGCACCAGCCATTTTTTCAGCAAGTCTTTTGTATCGCTACTGCTGCCACTGGTTTTTCACTAACCCATATCCGGCTATCCGCTCAGCAATACAAACCCGGGCGTCTCGGTTATGGATCCGTCAATTTTTATTTTTATTTTTATTTTTATTTTATTACAAAGGAAAATTGTGCTTTTAATCCCGTAAACATTGACAAATTTCGATTCTAGTCCTTGTAATTGCTGGTTGAGTACATTTAACTTCCACTTAATTAATACTATGTGTAATTTTTATTCTTGTGAAGTTTTATAAATTTTGGCGAATTATTAAACTAAACAATTTAATGTGTTCTGTTAATTTGTACAATTTTAGTTGTTAAATTTCAAAATTAAGATCTGGTACACGCTTTTTCTTTAACTTCATGCTTATTATAGTTTAGTCCCATTAAACAATTTTGTTGTTAAGGAAAAAAGTTATGACTTCTCCTTAGAATATATAGTATAATATTTTAGGAACTCATAGTCGAGTGACAAAGTTTTGTCATCAGCACAATGATAACTTCAGTAATTATTAGTTGATGAATTCGATTGCGATATTAGATTAAATTCAATCGATTTAAAAATTTACTATAAAAGATTATAATTATTTATCAAATAAAATGAAATAAAAAATAGAATAGTTATAAAGTATGATCCAAGTAATTTGAAATTGAAATTTAACACTACATTATCGCATTTTGATAAGTGTTTGTATTTTAGATTTAAATTACTATAGGATAAGTTATATATACGAAACATGTAGAATTTGAAAGGACCTAGGATGAAAATAGTTCTTACGGACTTGTAGTTCTTAAAAGAAATATGAGAAAATAACAAAAATAGCCACTCATCTTCAATGATTGGTCTAAACTAGTCTTTTAAATATGCACCTAAGTAATTTTAGTCATTTATATTTACTAAAATCCAGCATTTTGGGCTCTATTATTATTATTAGAATATACAACATAATTATCTTTGATGAAATTGGTTTGTGAGAGCCTGTAAGTTATTTAAATTGGAGAAATATGTTGGAAGAAAATTTCTATAAGTTCATTTTGCACGGATTATGCTTAATACTCAACCAATTTGAATACAATATTTGCTTCATTTGCTATTAATTATTAAACTTGCGAATAAACTAATATTTATATCTCATCCGAATCCTCAACAACACCCTTCTTTATTTTATATTTCAATTATTACTATTAAAGGGAGAGGGGGGGGGGTGAAATCCTTTAATTATTAGAATCTTTATAGCTATGAATTTTTTCAAGATACAAATAGGGAGAAATGAACTGCGAGAAACATGTTAAGATGATTTTTTTTTAAATGATCATATTTTTCACGAGTCAATTTTCGTCAGAAATAACTACTGCCATGTGTGTTATAAATATCGCAGATATCACATTTCCCTCTTCTTCGGAATTATAACCGATTTCAAAAGTGCTTGTATAAACATAAAAACACAAAAATTGTTCAGCTGTATAGGAGTGTTCATGGTTCGGTTTGGTTCGGTTTTTCCCTAAAAAGAAACCAAACCAAGTAGGTCGGTTTTTCAAATATTAGAACCAAACCAAACCAATTAAGTCGGTTTTTTCTCGATTCGGTTTATGTCGGGTTTTGTCGGTTTTTCGGTTTTTTCGGTTAGTTGTCAGTTTTTTCTTAAATATAAGACATACACTACCAAACACATATTCCGGCGACCACATTTTCTACGTAACACTATCAAATCAATTGCCCTTTGAGAAATCTATTATTTACCAAGATTGAATCAAATACTAATGATAATCTAAGGACTCAATTAAAAATATATTATTTCACGAAATGGATTCTTACACTTAACAAAAGAAAACTACCAATCAAACTAGAATGTAAAGGTAAAGAACTATACTAAAAGTGCAAGCTATTAACATTTACCATTACATTTTTTAAACTTTGTACAAAAATATACATATATATAGGTGTAATAATAAATTTGAAATAGCTACTACTATAGGCGGTTTGGTTCGATTTTTTTCTGATTAAAACCAAAACCAAACCAAATTTGATCGGTTTTTAAAATCAAAACCAAAACCAAACCAAACCAAAAAGTATGGGTTTTTCTGGTCAGTATGGTTTGATTTTGGGTTTGGTTCGATTTTTCGGGTTTTTATGAAGACTATATTAAACCAGCTCTCAAACATAAAGGACTAGTTCTATAATTTTCTGAAAAAATAGCATAGACTCAATTTGAGGAAAGAAAGAGAAGACCGAGCACGAAGACAAACTGTACAATGGAAAGCGGCGAAGTGGTAGTGGAAGAAGCCAAGAGGAGATGTAAAGCCCTCAAAAATCGAATTTCAACCTTGTCAACTACTACTCAATCCTCATGGAAAACTACCCTTTTGAGGCTAATCAATTCTGAGCTCTCTTTCCTTAACCGCGTTAACAACTCACCTCTTAAACTCAGCACCAACATTGGATATCTCGAATCCGTCGTTCACATTCTCCAACACCCACTAATAACATCCGTTTCACGAGTCTGCAAACCCATTTCGATTTCATCCAAAGTTCCACAACAAAGCATTTACGTCGACATAATTTGCTCTTTTAATGGAAACCCAGTTTGGTTCATAGTATCCGACAGAAATCCCAGGTATATTTCTTGGCAAGATTCGGAGAAAACGAAGAACAATAAAGGGCTAAGAAACAGAATTAGTCAGCTCCTGTTTGCTGCCTCAGAGTCGTGTGCTACTGTGAGGCCTTGTTCTATTATACTTTTCTTCTCAAATGGGCTTCAAAATTGCATTATTGAGAAGCTGAAAGATGAATTTGGAGCTACTACTGATCTGGGGTTTGGGTTTTCTGATTTTGATTGTGAGTTTGTGGATGAATTAGAAGAGGATGGTGATTGGGTAAGTGTACTAGGAAGGTCTTTTGAAAAGGCTTGTGTTTTAGAAATAAAGATTGGTTCTTTTTCTTCTAGTAATAAAGATGGACAAACATTAACAGACCAATCTGGGAATTCAGAGAAGGTGCATATTAAGGATGTTAGCTATGATGTAAATTTGGGTGGTTCTTTTATTGCACTTGTGTCAGCATTGAGGAGTTGGTCCCCTTCTGATGTTGAAGACGCTGAATTGGTTAATTTTGATACGACAGCACTAGTTGCTATAGTGTCCGGGATTAGTAATGGAGGTATTGATCGGATTCTTGCTACGCCAGAGAGCGAGTTGAGGAGTCGATTCAAGGGCAATTATGAGTTCATGATTGGACAGGTGAAATCTCTTTGTTAAAAGTTTTGATACCCTTCTGTTGTTCAAGTTTGGAGAGGTTATTTTGTATTTCTCTGTTCATTTCGATTTTGTTAATAGCCAATTGATTTATTTATAGAACTAACATACCCTAGAGATTCCTATGAAAGAACTAGTGGCTTTCAGGGGCGGAGGCATAACCGAATTACGGGTTCGTCTGAACCCAATAGCTTTTGCTCGAATAGTGTATTTGGTACTTATAGTTCATTAAATATGTACATATATTAAATTTAGAACCCAATTATTAACACTTAAAGTCGGCTTTCTAAAATCCAGAACCCATAAGGTTGAAAACTTGCATTCGCCTCTGGTGGCTTTACAGCCAGAGATGACCTAAATGACATTGGTTGAATCAAAATATTTTATCATATCAGTTGCCTCTATAGTGATCGATAGCAAATCCGTTTATAATGCCATTTTTTATTGTTTGCGTTTTCACATAAATGTACTATCGGATTGGTAGAGTAGCTAGATTTGATCACGAAGCAAAAGGTCTTTTTAAAGTTACATTTTGCATAAACTGGCAGATTTAATCTATTGTAAATTGGATATGATTACAATATATTTCTACTTCAATTGATGGTTCACATTGTATTGGTAAAAATTTGACCATACGACAGCCACGGAGCCGGCCCCGTCCTAACCTACTCATAACGAATGGCCAACGCAACTGACTTAAAATTCGTGACAGCTGTTCGTCAAGACGAACAAGGGGGTCACGGCCCTTTCGCGACAGGAGGATGTCTCCTCGATTAAACTATGACAGCTCGTGACCAGCTCACAGAGCTTGAAGCTATAAATACCAAGAAAGAGAACCTTCAAGGGGGGCTTCTTCTTCGACTGGGCCAGAAAACAGAAAAATGGTAGTATATGCTCCATAAACGGGGCGATGAACAAGATAAATGTAAGATCCTAAACCTCTCTAAGGAGAGGCAGATCAAACTATTATGATGAATAAAACCCCGTCCATACCATTCTCCAATGGATGATTCATACATCTCAAATTTGTCTTCTGATTCAGTGATTAATTATGATTGGCTATGATTTACCTGTTCATTTCTTTCGATTGATTTGCTTAAAAAGTATCTGATAACTTTTGAGTCAAACAATTTGGCGTCGTCTGTGGGGATTTCCTAGCGAAATCACATAGTTCTTCCTGGATCGAAGCCAAAGGAACGTCCAAAAAGAGGGCAATCCAACTCGAACAAGCCAAAGGAAGCGCATCGAGCACAAAATGCTCAAACGCATCAAAGGAAACTAAGGTCCTCGCTGCCCAGTCAATCTTGAAAAAGCCCAAATGAGAAGAAGAAGCCCCCTTCTCCCTCAGGACAGAAATGTGAAGCGTTCCCCTCATCCCTAATGCGGTGCAAGGCCGGAAACCGGCACAGGGACGTTTCAAGCCAGGGATCGAAAATCACCCAAAAGCTTCGCCATCAAGATAAGTTCGACCTCAGTCGAACTGGGAATAAGGCAGTGCCTTCGCCATCAAGATAAGTTCGACCTCAGTCGAACTGGGACTAAGGCTAAGTGCCTTCGCCATCAAAGTAAGTTCGACCTCGCTCGAACTAAGAATAAGGCTAAGTGCCTTCGCCATCAAAGTAAGTTCGACCTCGCTCGAACCAAGAATAAGGCTAAGTGCCTTCGCCATCAAGATAAGTTCGACCTCAGTCGAACTGGGACTAAGGCTAAGTGCCTTCGCCATCAAGATAAGTTCGACCTCAGTCGAACTGGGAATAAGGCAGTGCCTTCGCCATCAAGATAAGTTCGACCTCAGTCGAACTGGGACTAAGGCTAAGTGCCTTCGCCATCAAAGTAAGTTCGACCTCGCTCGAACCATGAATAAGGCTAAGTGCCTTCGCCATCAAGATAAGTTCGACCTCAGTCGAACTGGGAATAAGGCTAAGTGCCTTCGCCATCAAGATAAGTTCGACCTCAGTCGAACTAGGAATAAGGCAGTGCCTTCGCCATCAAGATAAATTCGACCTCAGTCAAACTGGGACTAGGGCTAAGTGCCTTCGCCATCAAAGTAAGTTCGACCTCGCTCGAACCATGAATAAGGCAGTGCCTTCGCCATCAAGATAAGTTCGACCTCAGTCGAACTGGGACTAAGGCTAAGTGCCTTCGCCATCAAAGTAAGTTCGACCTCGCTCGAACCATGAATAAGGCAGTGCCTTCGCCATCAAGATAAGTTCGACCTCAGTCGAACTGGGACTAAGGCTAAGTGCCTTCGCCATCAAAGTAAGTTCGACCTCGCTCGAACCATGAATAAGGCTAAGTGCCTTGGCCATCAAGATAAGTTCGACCTCGCTCGAACTAGGACTAAGGCTAAGTGCCTTCGCCATCAAAGTAAGTTCGACCTCGCTCGAAACATAAATAAGGTTAAGTGTCTTCCCCATCAAGATAAGTTCGACCTCAGTCGAACTGGGACTAAGGCTAAGTGCCTTCGCTATCAAAGTAAGTTCGACCTCGCTCGAACCATGAATAAGGCAGTGCCTTCGCCATCAAGATAAGTTCGACCTCAGTCGAACTGGGACTAAGGCTAAGTGCTTCGCCATCAAAGTAAGTTCGACCTCGCTCGAACCATGAATAAGGCTAAGTGCCTTCGCCATCAAAGTAAGTTCGACCTCGCTCGAACCATGAATAAGGCTAAGTGCCTTCGCCATCAAGATAAGTTCGACCTCAGTCGAACTGGGACTAAGGCTAAGTGCCTTCGCCATCAAGATAAGTTCGACCTCAGTCAAACTGGGACTAAGTCTAAGTGCCTTCGCCATCAAGATAAGTTCGACCTCAGTCAAATTGGGACTAAGGCTAAGTGCCTTCGCCATCAAAGTAAGTTCAACCTCGCTCGAACTAAGAATAAAGCTAAGTGCCTTCGCCATCAAGATAAGTTCGACCTCAGTCGAACTGGAAATAAGGCAGTGCCTTCGCCATCAAGATAAGTTTGACCTCAGTCGAACTGGGACTAAGGCTAAGTGCCTTCGCCATCAAGATAAGTCTCAGTCGAACTAGGACTAAGGCTAAGTGCCTTCGCCATCAAGATAAGTTCGACGAACTGGGACTAAGGCTAAGTGCCTTCTCCATCAAAGTAAGTTCGACCTCGCTCGAACTAAGAATAAGGCTAAGTGCCTTCGTCATCAAAGCAAGCTCGACCTCAGTCGAACTGGGACTAAGGCTAAGTACCTTCGCCATCAAAGTAAGTTCGACCTCGCTCGAATTGAAGATAAGGTCGAACGCCTTCGCCATCAAAGCTAGTTCGACCTCAGTCGAGCCGGGACTGAAGCCAAGCTTCCTCGCCACAAAACGGCAATTCCACCTCGCTCATATCGAGACGAAGGATAAGAACAGTCATTAGTCAAGGGCTGATACACCAACCCCCGTCAAACTCAAAAAGTCGACACTTCAAGTTTGCAAAAAAAATAAAATAAGAAAAAGAAGGTACGAAATAGGCGCAAGACCAAACGACGAAAAAGTAAATTCATTTATCCACGAAGTTGAGAATGCGGGTCATCCCCGCTTACACCCGGCCAGGGCCGGTCGACATAAAAAAAACGAACAAAGAAAAACCATAATGTACGAACGCCAACCGGCGAACGGAACAAAAAAAACAACAAATTCTCACTCGGCGCCATCCTCGCCACCACTCGTACCATCGTCAGCCTCGGGCGTCGCCACATCATAGCCACAATCAGCACGGGCCTCACGAGCCTTCTGACGTGCCACCTCGTAAGCCGCCTCGGTCACAGTACCTGCCTCCCACAAATTCTTGAAGATATCACGTTGAGCTTCAGCATAGACCCAAAGGTCATGAGCCTGGTTGGGAACGGCAGTGTGTGACGACCCAACTTGGTCCTGCAGTCGCTGGTTCTCCTCCTCCAAGACCGTAATTCGATCCGACAGAACTTGGGCCTCCTGGTCAAGGACACTAATGCGCTCCTCGAGCCCCTCTTCCCTGAGGGCCGCAGTAGTCCTCTTCGTTTCTCGTTCGGCCTCATGGACGCGGATCGCCTCCTCCAACGCCCTGGCCCCCGTCAAGGCATCCCTCTCCCGAAGCTTCAAGGCAGCAATCTCGCCCTCCATCTCCACCAACTTCCCACTCCACTCCACAGCCATCTCCGCTGCCTTAACCTGGTTCTGCTCCGCCTCCAATTCCATCTCCCTCAACTTATCCCGCAGATGCACACACTCAGCGGCAATCCTCTTTCCCACCTCGAGCTCCTCATCCTTCATACGAATTTGCTCCTCAAGCTCGCCTTTGCTACCAAGCACCTGCAGCAGCTCTCGATTCCGCTTTTCCAGCTCCTCGCCCAGAGCTCGGTTACAAGGATTGTCCTTCAACCACCCGTGCACCTCTCGGCACCTGTCACGATAACGGCAATACTTTCCCAGCATCTGCAGAAAGATCCTCGAACGGACATTGGCTCTGCGGATTGTCACGACCCAACCCCGGTCGTGATGGCGCCCAACACACTACTAGGCAAGCCCGACCATTTACACAACCTTAGCCAATTAATATAGATAGATAAATAAATATTCACTAATAAAATACCAATTTAAGTGCGAAATCTCTGAAATAATCTCTAATATTCGAAAACCCTAAAATAAAATACTAGTCAGCCCACAGAATCTGGTGTCACGAACATGAGCCTCTAATACAGAATATTCACCTAATCACAAATTTGTCTAGGAAATAAAATGCGAATAAAAGGATAAAGATAGATAGGAGAGTTCAAGGCTGCGAACGCCATGCAGCTACCTCGATACTCCCTTCACCTTGTATGCAGATCCAGGTACACCACAGGGTGATAGAGGATTTGTTAGCTGAGGGGAGTATCGAGGTAGCTGCATGGCGTTCGCAACCTTGATCTCTCCCATCTATCTTTATCCTTTTATTCGCATTTTCTTTCCTAGACAAATTTGTGACTAGGTGAATATTCTGTATTAGAGGCTTATGTTCGTGACATCAGATTCTGTGGGCTGACTAGTATTTTATTTTGGGGTTTTCGAATATTAGAGATTATTTCAGAGATTTCGCACTTAAATTGGTATTTTATTAGTGAATATTTATTTATCTATCTAGATTAATTGGCTAAGGTTGTGTAAATGGTCGGGCTTGCCTAGCAGTGTGTTGGGCGCTATCACGACCGGGGTTGGGTCGTGACACGGATGCTCTCCACCTCCAGCAAGTAAGTCTGCAAAATAGAGAGAACAATTAAAACTAAAGCCTAGTCTAAGACAATGAAGAAACAGCTGGGGTCACGCTACGTACCCTCAGGCCCATCAAGGCCACTTCATTCATCACCTCAACATCAAAAACGCTCCTCAGGGACCAGTTCTCGGCCTCCGAACATAACAACTCAAATTGCGACACCAAGCTACTTCCTTGGGTCAGCAGGTTCAGATCTGAAGAAACTTCAATAAAACGGGTTGGCCCCCCTGCGCGAACCGCAGAGTTGGTAAAGCCCTCCTCAAACATACGGACATCGTCGGGGTCCAAATCAGACTCAGACTCATACTCGTCCACCGTATTCTTTCCCCTCTCCGCCGTCGATAGTCCAGAACCACCCGCCGTGCTTGACGAAGGTGCGTTCGAAGTCTCAACGGCGACCCCTGGAGATTGACCTTCCGCCTCAGCAGCGGGAACTTCCGAACGGGTCTCCAAAACGGCGACATTCGCTTGGCTCGAACTGGCGGGGGCAACTTCAACTAACTGTCCCCTCCTAACCGCAGGCGCCACAACAACTTCTCCCTCTGACTCCGTTGGCGGAGAATCCAAATTGATTACCGTCGGAGGTTCCGCCACGAATGCTACCCTCCGCCTTTTCGATGGCCCTTCTTCCTCTCCGGTTGGTGGCGAGTCAGTTCGAGGGAGGGCGGCCCCAGACGGCCCCACGTCTTGAGGCACGGACCGTGTCGGAGAGGCAGCCACCGACGATTCAACCGACGCTTCCCTCGACACCGGACGAGGCGCAGGCGTCACAGTAAGTCGAGCAGACGCAGCCGGTCGACGGAAAGCTAACCGAGGAGCTCTGACGCGGCGAGTTTTCCCTAACCACAACAAACAAACGTTCGATGAGTAAGTCAAAATAAGGCAAAACAGAAACGAAGTAGGGCCGCTATTTCACCTGTCAAGGGCCTACGTCCGTGTCTATCCCAAAAAGTCGACCATGTGCGAATCCCCGCAGTATGAGGAAGCACGGCCTCGACCCATTCCCGGATCCCCTCCAAAGGAGGCGGCGACAACTTTTCAGCTGCAAAACATTAAAGTAAATCAATAACTACAAACACAAGGCGTAAAGAAGGTCGAGACAGGGCACTTTTCCAGTCGGGAACGAGGACTTACGTGCAAAGTTCCAAACTTCTGGGAACCCGCTCGGGTCCGCCACAAGGTGCTCAGTCCGAATATAGAAAAAAATTTCAAAGAAGCGACGGTTGGTCCTGTCGTCCATCCCAACCACCAAGCCCCTCGACCCTCGGGGGCGTGCATGGATCATGGTGCCGCGGATCTTTTGAGGAGCAAAGAGACTAAGCACGTGTCTCAGAGTGACCTCCCTACCGGCTAGTTCCGCATACTTGATAAACATGAGAAACAGTTTATAGAGGTAGGGAGAAAGTTGGGCCGGACATACCTAATAATAACGGCAGAAGTCGACCACCAGCATCGGGAGCGGGAGCGTGTACCCCACTATGAAGGGATAAGCATAGAACGAGCAATACCCTCGACGGTCGATCTGAACCCTATCCTCAGTCTTCGCAAGCGCGATCTCGACGTAGCACGGAAGGCCCCACTGCTCCCGCATCTGTGCTATCCCCATTTCCCCCATTAGAGAAGCAGTGTCCACCTGCTCCACGCCGCCCGGTGCGCCAAAATCCACCACCGGATTTCCCGGACAAGGCAAAACTTCGTCAATTGAAGGAACTTCTTCACACTCCGCCAGCTCTAAGCCTTCAGTTGACTGAGCGGAATTTTCAACCACCGGAGAATCAGCCAGAAGATTACCGCGAGAGGAAGTTCCTGCCATAATTGTCTCACGAGCGAGAGAAAGACGAGCTTTTTTGGGAGAAATGAGGAGATCAATGATGATTACGATTGAAAGGGGAGAGAAAAATGCGATTTAGCAGAAGGAAAATTTTCTCAGAATTTCTCTCGAAAGAACGATGAGCGTGCAAAAGGCAAATGGCAGATCCTCTATTTATAAGCAGCGCACTTTGTCTTCACGAAACCCAATAGCCACCATTAATATGACCAGGCACTAAATGACTCGTTTTCACGGAAACTCGCGCCATTATGAACGACTGCTCGAAATAGCACTTCACTTACCAACCGACGTTTCGGTTCCAAAACCGCCATGACGGTACGAAAATACAGAAAAGGCAAGCCCGGCCCCTCCTGATTACGCCAATCTGTCCGTCCGCCGAGGTCGTCACAGGCACGACCTCGACGAACGGAGGGACTAACTGTATTGGTAAAAATTTGACCATACGACAGCCGCGGAGCCGGCCCCGTCCTAACCTACTCATAACGAATGGCCAACGCAACTGACTTAAAATTCATGACAGCTGTTCGTCTGGCGAACAAGGGGGTCACGGCCCTTTCGCGACAGGAGGATGTCTCCTCGATTAAACTATGACAGCTCGTGACCAGCTCACAGAGCTTGAAGCTATAAATACCAAGAAAGAGAACCTTCAAGGGGGGCTTCTTCTTGGACTGGGCCAGAAAACAGAAAAATGGTAGTATATGCTCCATGAACGGGGCGATGAACAAGATAAATGTAAGATCCTGAACCTCTCTAAGGAGAGGCAGATCAAACTATTATGATGAATAAAACCCCGTCCATACCATTCTCCAATGGATGATTCATACATCTCAAATTTGTCTTCTGATTCAGTGATTAATTATGATTGGCTATGATTTACCTGCTCATTTCTTTCGATTGATTTGCTTAAAAAGTATCTGATAATTTTTGAGTCAAACACTCATACTCTTAATTTTTCAGTCACACCAAAAATCTTAGCTTCATAAAAACAAGGTTTGAGATCAGGTGCCAGTGGCCCAGTGCCATTCTCTTGTGTCTTGGGGCCAATCGGACTTTTCTTGTGGCCTAAACACATGCTTATAACATGCATGTTTTTGTATGTTGCTATGCAAGTAAATTTTAGAAGAATTAACCTAAATAGCCACCCATCTAATTATTTAAATTAAAAATAGCCAGCGGATGTATAACATATTTATAATTTATGTGTAATATATGTATAACTGCGATCTGTATATAATCAATGTATAATTTGTATATATCGGCTAGAAAAAGTAAAAATTAAATCCGGCCGATTATTTATGTAACAATCCTAAAATTTATCTACTGGTGATGCAATAATATTTTCTCAAATTATATTGCAAGGGATATAACCTATAAAGATATGATGAATAACCCTTGGAGTTTATCGAATTATATTAAATCTTTAACTACTGTATTATATCCTCCGGATGAGTTATAACTACCAGTCGTCTGATAATTGAGTAGAAGTAAATAGTGTAATTCTCAAATGTGCATCAAGTACATGACTTGATGACTATATATCAGACAGCAATAATATCATAAATTGAGTTTTGAGTTTTGACCTATCTCAATTATTATTTTTTACTTATGGCTTATACCAAACCGTTCCACGTATGAAACATTGAGTGGTGATGTTGACACTCTTATGTCAAATTTCCATTGCGTTGCCATTTGGAATCATCGTGATAGTTCATTATATTTTTACTACTAGACTAGATACCTAACCTCACTCCTTAAATTTCTTTTTTTCCCTAACATTATTTTTTTAATTATGTTATTATTTTCAAATAGTCCCAAAGAAGCATAATTATTTGTTTTACTGACATAATACTTGGAATTTGATTATTATTATGTGGTTAAGACAAGAGACGTGCGGCGAATTTGAAAGCTGATAAAGAAATATAGGCCTATCATCGATAGTCAACATATCATAATTTGAACCATGTTGACATGACTCATGAGTCTGAATCCAGTATGGACTTTCTGCATTCACATCATTATCTCTGGAAAAGTTTACAATCAAATAGGCTTACATCTTTGCCGCACCTCCTTTTTTTACACACCTACCTCGAAAGATAATGTATAAGGGAGTTTTTCCATTTAAAGTGACATTATTCGAAATGAGATTATTTATTTAGAGTCGCCACTTGGGATAGGGTTGGCTTTTGGTGTCCCAAGTCACCGGTTTAATTTGAATCCCAAATCGAGGAAAATTTCGACTTCCCAATTGGAGTCTGCGAACCAGAAATTCTAAGTAAGGAATTCTGTAGACCCGAGGGAAGATGTTAGGTACCCCCGGATCCTGTGGTTCTAGCTCGGTCGCTTAAACTATTATAATTGGCTAAAAATCTGATTTTTATACATGTCATCCTATAGTGCAATTTTGAAATTATTTACCGCTTTTAATTAAATTTTTAAGAAATTGAACGTCGTTTAAAACATATTTTCGGATCACATCACATGAAATGCACCCGGACCCTCGACACATTTTATTCAACATTTTGGGATTTGGATTTGGGTCACATGAAATGCACACCCGAATTTAGGAAGGTAAGATTATTAAAAAGCGCGCCTAAAGCGACTAACGTGTTATTAACTTCGCGGGAGGCCGTGAAAATTCGCTAAACGGCACATCCCAAATTCTAAGTATTTTATTATAAGCATTTAAAGAGGGCCACGCAATTTATGGATTTTATTTGGCATGGCTCACCTCATTTAATTATTTAAAGGCCGGCCTAAAAGGGACTATTATTTTCTAGTATAGATTGTCTCTAAAAACGAGACCTAATTAATTAGTTTTGTCAATTACGATTATTAAAAGTAATCAAGGAATTTGGGCCTCCAGTTCAAGTCCACACTTGAACAAGAGGAAAACTTCTTAATTCAAGCATACTACTTAACTAGAAGGCCCAAATCCTATGTTACAAATTTAATCCCATAACCTTAATACAAATTCCAGCCCTCAGCACTTTTGGGCCTTGAAGATTAGCCCAGGAATATGAAAATATCGTCGGCTTTATGAAAAGCTGCCCTGCGTTGGGCCCTTGGCATACAAATTTCTAGGCCCAAATCTCATTTAAGTAAGAGGCTGCCAGGTTTTGGCCTACATGAGCCCACAATTAAATATTGATTTTTATATGAATTTCTAACCATTGATTTTGATTCGCAGCTATTTAAATGGAAGACTGGTTATAATTCTAAATATTGATTTTTATCAGATAACATTGAACTTAATCATCACAGGAATATTCGACTTATACACTTAACCAGCCGTATTGAATGTGAGATTTCAAAACCATAGTTTCAATCAACACATTCTATGGATTTTTATGCGTGACTTAAACCTATAGATGAACAATTAAACTATTTAGTGCATTTGAACTATAAAACATGTTTGATCTAACACTAATACGAACAAGTAGTTCATTTTATATTCAATTTCGAATCTGTAGCTTATTCCGAATTTAACCTTCTAAAGGATATGACAGCTACACTTGAATTAACCATACTAAAACTGATGTTCCAGCTAACTTATCATGACAATTTGAATATCCAATCATCAGTCATAGACGCATGTCTATGATTTCAAAATCAGTTTCAGACTTGTAACAGTCTTCAATTAAAAAAATCGAACTAACACATGAGATCAAGCTATGCTATACTAAGGCTAACACTTAGATGAACAATCATCAGCCTAACTCAAACAGTCCAGTTATTCAGTCCAGTTATACAGTCCATGGTTCATGTAAATACAAATTTAAGTTATACTAGTCAAATACATGTGTCAATTGCGTCCATACAACTACTGATGTATACTGAGTTCATTTGAGCATGTATCAGAAACAGGTTCATATATGGATTTTATTCCATTTCCAATTCCAAAACCACATCAAGGTAGATTGAAGGTGTGTACCTGGAGATTGAAATACAATAAGAGGAAGGAGAAGTCAGCAGCAGATTGAGTAAATAGCAGTGTCAAACAGCAGGTCACATCAGCAGGAGAACAGTTTGGAACTCAAAACAATATCACTAAAGCCCAGGAACAAATGACAGAGGTGCAACACTAATAAAACACCCAGAACAGCCTTGATTGAACCCAAATACACTCAAAATTAACCCAGAAAACTTCAGCAATCAGACCCTAAGCTAGAAGATGCAAATAAACCACTAAAACTCGAAATTAACCTAAAAATTTCAGTGGAACAGTATTTTTTTGGAGTTTTGTGTTATATTTTTTTTGGTTTTTGAGGAGCTAATGATCTAATCTAAGGGAAGAACTTTTCAGATTGCTTGAACTACACTTTTTGGAATTTGGTTTTTTTGTAATTTCAAATTTTCTAGAGGTTCAAAGCTTGTNAAACTATCCGTTAAACAAAATTAATAATCAAAATCAAACTAAATCGATGTTGAACTAAACTAGACTAAACAGTAAAAGCGAACAATCAAAGAACATGAAATGAACACAGGATTAACTAATCAGAAAATTCTAACAGAATCAATCGAAACAAAACTAAGCTAAAAATCAAAAATAATGCAAAGAAAATAGAATCATCAAACAAAATCAAATGAGGAAATAAAACTCACTGATTTAGGTCTTCTAATTGATTGAATTCGAATTGAGTCCCCAAATAATATTATATGTTTGTTCTTGGTAAGAACAAACATATAATTTATTTAGGAAACCAAATCGACACTTGGTAGTCTTTGAAGGATTCAACCAGTTTTTATAAAACCCTAGATCTAAAATTTTGAAAGTTGCGGTTGGATTTGGGGGAAAATAGTTCGGGGTTTAGGCACAGGAGAGTTAGGAGAGTGTAGGGTGTGATTTTTGGGAATTTTGGAGAAGTTAGGGTTTTGGGCCGGAACTTTGATTCGAGATTCAAAGGTCTTGGGTGTGTTTTGAGGGAAATGGATCGTGGATTCGGAACAAGGAGGTTGAGATGGGGTAGTGGTGTAAATTTGGGCGAGTTTGGGGCATCGCCGCCGACGGAGGCGATTTCCGGCCGGCGGCGGACGGCGGAGGAAGGCGGAGACACGATGGGGTATTGGCCGGCGTTACAGGGGTGGTCTGAGATGGTGAATGAGGGGTAGGGGGGGTTGGTTCGGACACTAATATATTAAAATTAACCCACTTCCCAGCCGTTGGATCAAAGATCCTCGACGGTCAGGATTAATTTTAACAAAACGACGTCGTTTTGAAGGGGACGGGGTCTGGACCGGGTTGGGGTGGACTGGGCTGGAACTGGGGGCGGGTTTGAGGACTAAAACTTGGGCCAACGGATTGATATTGGACTTGGGGTGAATTTGGCCCAAATTTGAGTCTTTTATTAAGGTGACTCAATTTTCTTTTGATTTTGTTTTCTTTCCCTTTTCAAATTAAATCTCAAAAGTCTAAATTAATTCTAAAAATTAAATTAACCTTCCCAATCTATTTAATAATTGGCACAATTAATTAAATATCAAATTTGAAGGAAATCTAACCAAAATCAAAGCTAAGAATTTAAACAAAGCAAAAATAACTCATTTTTTGTGATTTTTATATTTTTTGTGAAATCCTAATTACTAATTAATCTAAAATATATAAGATTAAATCCTAAATGCAAATGCAATGCGAATTTTTGTATTTTTTATGAATTTGTGTTAAATTAAAACTGCAAATAAACACGAAAATTATGCAATTAGTTTCCAAAAAATTTCAAATACTAAAAGAAAAATTCTAATTTTAATGAATTCTATAGGAGTAATTTAAGCGCAGCAAAAATCACGTGCTCATAGCTGCCCCTCTTTGCTCGGAGACACGAAGGGTTTTCGGGCAAAGATAAATGAGCAACATGAGGGATTTTTGCCTGCTTGGCACTCCAGGAGAATCATTTTGAGAACCGTCTGACCGAACCCTGCTTCAAAGGTTGCCTACATATCCTTGGCTATAAAGGAATCAGGTCAGTGTAGTTCTGGAAGTTTTGGTAGCTGGGATTACCGAGAGCTGTGATTTCACTGCTGTTGCTGCTGCTACTGCTTGCTGACCTCCTTATTACACCAAAAGGAAAATCAAAGCTAAGCTAGCTATGCCTATCAACTATGAGTTACAAGATTCCTATCTATTATTCTCTTGAAACTTGATCTTGAGTCATAGCTGATTTTGCTGTGGACCCTGATCTGAATCTTGATGCTCGTAAGTTGTAGGTGTTTGTTTCTTTCTGCAGCATTGGGTCAAAACGGGATCAGCGGAGCTTGTGACTTCAATTAGATTTTGAGCAATCCGCACCCTTGTTTGCTTCACATTTGAGTTCCTTTCTTTTTGTTCTTTTCTTCTTTTCTTTATTCTGGATTGAGACTCACCCTATGTCTCGAGGTCAACCTGCTTAAGATACCAAAACAAACAAACAAACGAAATTTTCCACCCCAGTTTTCACTAGAAAAATTTCGTGAGTTAGTTGTGACACATATCTAAGCGATCAAATCAGGATTGTGTATCCTTGTGAATAAATCCAGGTTATGTTGGAAATGACCGGGTTATGCCGGAAAAGAAAAAGGGGTTCTCGGGTTATGCCGGGACGGAAAGAAAAAAGCTCCTTGGGTTATGCTAGGGAGATCCACGGGTTATGCCGGGATGGAAAGAAAAAGCTCCTTGGGTTATGCCAGGGAGGTCCATGGGTTATGCCGGGATTTAAAAAAAAAAAGGCTAAAGGGAAACACGCTCAACTCAGGGATTGGAGCCCTAATGTTGGCTAAAGGAAAAATACTCAACTCAGGGGTTGGAGCCCTAATGTTGGCTAAAGGAAAAAACGCTCAACTCAGGGATTGGAGCCCTAATGTTGGCTAAAGGGAAAAATACTCAACTCAGGGGTTGGAGCCCTAATGTTGGCAAAAAGGAAAAATGCTCAACTCAGGGGTTGGAGCCCTAATGTTGGCTAAAAGGAAAACGCTCAACTCAGGGGTTGGGGCCCTAATGTTGGCTAAAAGGTAAAATGCTCAACTCAGGGGTTGGAGCCCTAATGTTGGCTAAAAGGAAAAATGCTCAACTCAGGGGTTGGAGCCCTAATGTTGGCTAAAAGGAAAACGCTCAACTCAGGGGTTGGAGCCCTAATGTTGGCTAAAAGGAAAACGCTCAACTCAGGGGTTGGAGCCCTAATGTTGGCTAAAAGGAAAAATGCTCAACTCAGGGGTTGGAGCCCTAATGTTGGCTAAAAGGAAAACGCTCAACTCAGGGGTTGGAGCCCTAATGTTGGCTAAAGGAAGAAACGCTCAACTCGGGGGTTGGAGCCCTAATATTGGCTAAAAGGAAAAACGCTCAACTCAGAGGTTGGGGCCCTAATGTTGGCTAAAAGGAAAAATGCTCAACTCAGGGGTTGGAGCCCTAATGTTGGCTAAAAGGAAAACGCTCAACTCAGGGGTTGGAGCCCTAATGTTGGCTAAAAGGAAAACGCTCAACTCAGGGGTTGGAGCCCTAATGTTGGCTAAAAGGAAAACGCTCAACTCAGGGGTTGGAGCCCTAATGTTGGCTAAAAGGAAAACGCTCAACTCAGGGGTTGGAGCCCTAATGTTGGCTAAAGGAAGAAACGGTCAACTCAGGGGTTGGAGTCCTAATGTTAGCTAAAAGGAAAAACGCTCAACTCAGAGGTTGGGGCCCTAATGTTGGCTAAAAGGAAAACGCTCAACTCAGGGGTTGGAGCCCTAATGTTGGCTAAACCAAGTAACAGGTTGATATTGGGAAGTCTACACTATCCTTTTTTGGGATTCTTTGGTTATCTTTTTTTTTTTCTCTTCTTTCTTTGTTTTTATTTTTATTTTTGATAAGATGCAGGAAAGAACTCGGAGGAAACTTCCCTTTTGCATTGATTATTTGCTGCAAAGCTATTTAAGCACTTGCGCGTTTCATTTCTTTTGGCTGCACCTGCTTTTGCGCGGTTGCCTGGATTGCACCTGTTTCAATTTTCAAACAAAGAACAATTGTTAGTTTGAAACGGTGGTTGGTTTTGTGGCCTTGATTATTTGATCCCGGCCTATCTTCTGTTGAGAACCTCTGCTGCTTACTGGTTTTGAAGATTCTTCTCTTTTTCAAACCGGATGGCTCATCTTGCAGGATTTCATGACAACACGCCCGCGTGGGGCTCCGACCTTTCACTTTATTCTGCCTTTAAGACCTTTGTCCTTGACTTTTTTTTTGTTTTTCTCTTTCAATAGCTTGATTTCAAAGCATCTGCCAACACGGCTAGTTGGGATTGACTTGATGCGTCCGCTGAGGCTGGGTACTTTTCTTTAGCTTTTGTTAGGGGGAGCCCTGTAAAACCAATCCTGCCACCTTTTCTTTGTAATAGTTTCGGAATCAGCATTAGACCGAAAGGGATTCAAGGAAAAAGTAAGCAAGAAGATGAATTTAAAGAGAAGTGTCCCTTTCGGGGGAAGAGAAGGACTTATCTAGGGGTGCATGCAAGCTTCAAATAAACATGACATGCTTCTTGGACTGGACGCCCAACCTGTGTAAACTTTCCAGCTTCTCGTGAACCCATTGATCCATATTTCAAAACCAGGGAACCTTGCCAAGACTCTTTTAGTGGTGAGATGTCTTTTTTTTGGCCGACCGCGCCCTTTTCGGGTTTTCGCTAATCGACCTCTCTCATTTCTCTTCTCACCATCACCCGATAGTGCTCTTTACGAGTTTTCACTAAGCGGACTCTCTCATTTTCAATTTCTCTACTCACCGTCGCCTTATGGTGCCCGAAGGTTTTCACCGATAAGACTCTCTCATTTTATTTCTCTCAATTGGACTATATCAGATTCAAACCATGTTGTTTTTCACGTCCCCCGCCTTTGCCAATTGATCAGAAGGACTTGGACAAGGTTTTTGGGTAAAAAGAATTTTGGACGGAAGTACAACTTTGGAACCATTTTGGTGGACTCACGGTCGAACCATTATATCATCTGCCCCAGTTTCAACTTTTGGGGGAATTTGGATTTTTGTTTTGGTGTGACTGAACCCCAGAGAGAGGCTGCCTACTTATCCTTTCGGAATCAAGTCAGACATAGTTCAGGGAAAACATTTGGTTTTGTTGTTTTTGTTTTTGTTTTCTTTTCCTTTTTCTTTTCATCATATTTTCTTCTCTTTCCTTTTCTTTTTTTTTTTGTTTTTTTTTCTTTTTCATATTATTTTTTTTTCTTTTTCTTTTCTTTTTTTTTCTTTTGTTTTTCTTTCTTTTTTTTTAATAATACTTTCGGGTCCCAAAGAGGGTAGCCAAAGAAGAGTAACCGGCTCAACTGGGTTTGCGAAGGGTTGATAATGTTTGGATAGTGGGAAGGAAAGCCTTCGTCATCTCAACTGTGCAAAGTCATCCTCATAGAAGGTCTAGACATAATACCTTTTTACTGTATCTGCATTGACTGCTGCTTCGGGATTATTTCCTTCGATGTCTCCCAGATACAGTGCTCCCCTTGGCAATATCTTCCGGATGATGTATGGACCCTTCCAATTAGGAGCAAATTTTCCTTTGGCTTCCTGGTGATGAGGGAGAATACGTCTTAACACGAGTTGTCCCTCTTCAAAATTCCTGGGTCGTACTTTCTTGTTATAAGCGCGGGCCATTCTTTGTTGCTACAACTGCCCGTGACAAACTGCAGCCATTCGTTTTTCATCAATTAATGACAGTTTCTCCAGTCGGGTCTTAACCCATTCACTGTCCTCAATTTTTGCTTCGATAATTATCCGGAGCGAAGGGATTTCTACCTCTGCAGGTATGACAGCCTCAGTTCCGTAGACCAATAAGTACGGGGTTGCTCCGATCGATGTACGCACTGTGGTGCGATA
The DNA here is from genome assembly GCF_001879085.1 of Nicotiana attenuata. NCBI lineage: Eukaryota > Viridiplantae > Streptophyta > Magnoliopsida > Solanales > Solanaceae > Nicotiana > Nicotiana attenuata. Next base: position 299 of record NW_017672063.1, on the reverse strand, counting down.
TCCGAGTAATGCAAAAGGCAACTTTTCGTGCCATTGCCTGGAGCTTTGAATCATCTTTCTCAAAATCTTCTTGATATTCTTATTTGCTGCTTCAACGGCCCCATTGGCTTTCGGCCGATAAGGAGTAGAGTTTCTATGCGTTATCTTGAATTGTTCGCATACCTCTCCCATCAGACGACTGTTCAAGTTCGCAGCATTGTCGGTAATGATACTTGCAGGAATGCCAAAGCGACAAATGATATTGGAGTGCACGAAGTCTACCACAACTTTCTTGGTAACTGACTTGAGTGTGATGCCTC
>NW_017672062.1:209791-222490 GCF_001879085.1 Nicotiana attenuata | reverse complement strand
TAACCCGTGCAGGTCGATGATCGGTCGCTAAGATAAGTTCGGACATCGGAGAGACTGAAAGCACGAGCTGCACTCTTTTTTCCTTCGACCGTTTTTGTCCCAACTCGGGTTTTTCGGCAAGGTTTTTAACGAGGCAGCAAGAACATCGTGCTACTACAAAGGTATCTAAGGGTAAATCATTGTATACTAGATCACCCTCCGAAGAAGGCGAAGGTCAATAAGAATAAATGTAAGGGTCAAACGGCCAAAGCGAGCCGTGCCCAACTAGCCTGACCTAATCCGCCCGGATCAGTATGATGTATTGACTATTACTGCAATAGCAAAGACTATCTGATGCATATTCACATCATAACCTAAAGATTTTGTTCGACTCTTCGGTATGCTTTCAAGTCCGATCTCATAAGACCTCCTCGAGGCATATTCGATCTCATAAGACCTCCTCGAGGCACATTCGAACATAAGACCTCCTCGAGGCATATTCGATCTCATATTCGATCTCAACCTCCTCGAGGCATATTCGAACATAAGACATATTCGATCTCATATTCGATCTCATAAGACCTCCTCGAGGCATATTCGATCTCATAAGTCCTCCTCGAGGCATATTCGATCTCATAAGACCTCCTCGAGGCACATTCGAACATAAGACCTCCTCGAGGCATATTCGATCTCATATTCGATCTCATAAGTCCTCCTCGAGGCATATTCGATCTCATAAGACCTCCTCGAGGCACATTCGAACATAAGACCTCCTCGAGGCATATTCGATCTCATATTCGATCTCATAAGACCTCCTCGAGGCATATTCGATCTCATAAGTCCTCCTCGAGGCATATTCGATCTCATAAGACCTCCTCGAGGCATATTCGATCTCATAAGACCTCCTCGAGGCATATTCGAACATAAGACCTCCTCGAGGCATATTCGATCTCATAAGACCTCCTCGAGGCACATTCGAACATAAGACCTCCTCGAGGCATATTCGATCTCATATTCGATCTCATAAGACCTCCTCGAGGCACATTCGAACATAAGACCTCCTCGAGGCATATTCGATCTCATAAGACCTCCTCGAGGCACATTCGAACATAAGACCTCCTCGAGGCATATTCGATCTCATATTCGATCTCATAAGACCTCCTCGAGGCATATTCGAACATAAGACCTCCTCGAGGCATATTCGATCTCATAAGACCTCCTCGAGGCATATTCGATCTCATATTCGATCTCATAAGACCTCCTCGAGGCATATTCGATCTCATAAGACCTCCTCGAGGCATATTCGATCTCATAAGACCTCCTCGAGGCATATTCGATCTCATAAGACCTCCTCGAGGCATATTCGATCTCATAAGACCTCCTCGAGGCACATTCGAACATAAGACCTCCTCGAGGCATATTCGATCTCATAAGACCTCCTCGAGGCACATTCGAACATAAGACCTCCTCGAGGCACATTCGAACATAAGACCTCCTCGAGGCATATTCGATCTCATAAGACCTCCACGAGGCACATTCGAACATAAGACCTCCTCGAGGCATATTCGATCTCATATTCGATCTCATAAGACCTCCTCGAGGTACATTCGAACATAAGACCTCCTCGAGGCATATTCGATTTCATAAGACCTCCTCGAGGTACATTCGAACATAAGACCTCCTCGAGGCATATTCGATCTCATATTCGATCTCATAAGACCTCCTCGAGGCATATTCGATCTCATAAGTCCTCCTCGAGGCATATTCGATCACATAAGACCTCCTTTAGGCACATAAGACCTCATTGAGGCATACTCGGACTCATAAGACCTCAATGAGGCAACACTTAAACTATAAGACCTCGAGAAGGCGGGTCCAAATTCATAAAATCTCAAAAGAGGTAATACCGGCCTCATCATCGACTTCACTAATGGCGAAGTATACTCGAATTTGTAAGACCTTAAGAAAAAGGCGTAAAATCGATACAAAACCTAAAGGTCGAATTGTGCCCGAGTTCGAATCCACTCACTCGGGGACTATCTTGTAAAAACCTAAGGTTTGGATTTTCTGCCCGAGTTCGATTCCACTCACTCGGGGACTATCTTGTAAAAACCTAAGGTTTGGATTTTCTGCCCGAGTTCGAATCCACTCACTCGGGGACTATCTTGTAAAAACCTAAGGTTTGGATTTTCTGCCCGAGTTCGATTCCACTCACTCGGGGACTATCTTGTGAAAATCTAAGGTTTGAATTTTTCCCGAGTTCGAATACACTCACTCGGGGACTAAGGTTTGAACTACACCCGAGCTCGACCAAACTCACTCGGGGACTGCTTCGAAAAAACCTAAGGGTTAGACTTCACCCGGGCTCGAATAAACTCGTTCGAGGACTATGTTGAAAAACGTAAGGTTTGATTTTTTACCCGAGCTCGAATCAACTCACTCGGGGACTGCCTTGAGAAAACCCAAAGGTCGAAGTTCACCTGAGTTCGAATACATTCACTCGGAGACTACTTCGAAAAACATAAAGGACTACCATCGTTCCAAAAAGATAAAAGGCAAAGTAATAACAAGATTGAAAAAGGAGCAATAGATGGCAAAGGGCAATGTTTCATAAAAAAGCTCGCTACCGGAGCAATTACATAAGAGGGGAAAACAAAACAAAGCATAGCCTATTCCCGGAGTCAATTAGAGCCATCCTCGAATTCTTCGGGGAACGTCGCCCTTCTCGAAGCGTCCTCAGCTTCGGCGGCTTTGGTGACGTCCAATGCAAGATCGAAACCGCGACGTTGGAGTTCGATAAGAACGACAGACACGAAGCGACAGATAATTAAGAGAAGCATTAAATGCCTGCAGCAGACGTGGTCAGAGCACTCGATGGCTTTTTCAGCTGGCGTATGGCCATACGTCACGGGCATCACATCACCGATCATATCGTTTATTATCATTACTCTCTAATAAACGAGGGGACTACCTGTATTGGGTGATACCCTTTTTGCTTGAGCCCGACCGGGTTGGGTCCGGTCCGGGGCAAGTCGGGGCCATCGAACCCGACCTGGATGCAAGGTAGAACGACGGCCACGTCAACAACCGAGGTCGAGTCATTTCGAGACCGTTGCAGAGCTCGATATGAGTCACCACCGGATGGAGAAACACACAAGGTCGGAAGCCGGACTCGTAACGGATAACCAAGCGTCGCCGGATATCTCGCCCAAACGTGATTTTCTCAACCACTTCAGGCCATTAAGGCGTAATTACAGGGATCCACGATGTAATTAATTTACCTACCTTATTTTTACCCTTAATCAGAATGTATAAAAGGGGAGAAGACCCCATAAAGAGGGCATCGGAAACCATTACACTACAGTACCATCTCTCTCAATTCTTGTACGCTATCAAGCACAATTGTTCTAAGCAATATTATATTCTGCGATTATTTACTTTAACAGCAATTGTTGAGTCTTTATCTTTTATTTTCCTCAATCCAAACCTTTTGTATCTTTTAGTTCACGGATCCTTAAAACCCCATATAAATTCAATTGTTATCCGAATTCCAGGGTAAACAGAGATCAAGATCAATTTAACCCCAAAAAAGGGGTGAATCCCATTTGAGGGCATGGCCTTGATTAACATATTAGGGGTCTTCACACCTTCTACTTGGCAAAAAATGTAACCATGTTATGCACCTCCTCATCTAGCCTATGAAGCAAAGAACAACATGAATCATACCCTTAATATTTTTCAAATTGGAGAAAGCTATCACTACAAATAAGAAAGTATATATACTTTTCTTCTTATTTTATTTTAAAATTTTCTTTTGGTTTGACCTAGGGGTGGCAAAATGGTTAAAAGAAAACAGTTATCCATCCATATTATCCACTAAAAAAATGGGTTGAATAATGAACTTTTTAAAAACGGGTCAAATATGGATAAGAACCATATTATTCATTTAGAAAATGGGTAACCAATGGATAATCAATGGGTCTAACTTTTACATTTGTAAAGCCTCGAATTGGGGGTTCCTCAAGTTAGGGATACTAAGAATTCTCCCAAAAGTCACATGCAAGAAGTCATGGATAATATGGTTACTCATATTATCCGCCGGTTAACCCGTTTTTTTATTCGTATTAAATATGAGTCGGATCGAATAATTTATCAAGTTTTCTCATTACCCGTTTTCAACCCGAAAATCCGACCCGACCCGCCCGCTTGCCACTCCTAGTTTGACCCGTGAATTAAAATTAAACACCGGAAGAAAGCTATCACTACTAGCATTAAATCGCAATTTCTATCTCTTAAAAAAAATGATAAAATAAAACCGTGCTTTTATATAGCCAACTCTTTTACTAATTCATCACCTAAATTTAGTACGTATATGCCTACTTTTTACAAACTCATAGTGATAACTGACAAGCATTGAGAAAGAATTTTAAAATAAGTAACAATCACATCCAAAATACTACCCAATACTAGGGAATATAAGAATCTCACTACTTAGGAAAGTCACTCTCAAGTAAAAAGTCAAATTAAACTTTATGCGTTAAATGTTACCCGAATACGTCATTAGGAAGCTTCCTCTTTTCCTTTTGGAAAAAGGTTACTTTGCCATTTGTTCTTTTCAAGAAGTGAAATATGCAAATGTATAATAATGGATGTGGCATGGAAAAGAATGACACTGCCAAGATATATATTGTTGTAAAATTCCCGCATGACGTATAACGAAGGAGAAAAAAAAGAAGAAGAAGAAAATCCAAATCCTAAAAGGAAAGGGACGTATCTCAAATATCCCTTTTAAGTAAATTATTATTGGCTTTTTTTCTTACTTAAACACCAATTTGTACATTTGAATCAAAAAATTGTACAAAGACACTTTCTTTATTTGCTGGGAATTGGGATTACGTGAATTATATTGTGAGTTTCAGTTGTCGGAAGAAACAAATAAAGAAAAAGATAAAAAGAGTGTAAAAACAGAGGTGGTAATTTTTTTCAGAGAGGTAACAACATACTGAGTTATCTCAATCCCAATAAGAATGAGAAGGTCGAAAGACAAATATATATATATATATATAGCATTATTTCTATTTTCAATAATTAAGTTCTAAAAAATAACAATCGTCGCCTTAAAATATGAAATTTTTAAGGAGAGGTGCCATGGTGTATGTTATTTGCTGATGACATTGTTCTTATTAACGAGACGCGGGGTGATGTTAACGAGAGACCGGAGGTCTGGAGGCAGACCCTTGAGTCTAAGGGTTTTCAAGTTGAGCAGGACCAAGGCGGAATACTTAGAGTGTAAGTTCAACAACGTTACCCAGGAAGCTGATTTGGAGGTGAGGCTTGATACACAAGTCATCCCCAAGAGACGTGGTTTCAACTTTCAAGTACCTTGGATCTATAATGCAAGGTAACTGAGAGATTGATGAGGATATCACGCACCGTATCGGAGCAGGATGGATGAAGTGGAGGCTCGCTTCCGGTGTCTTGTGTGATAAGAATATGCCGCTGAGACTTAAAGACAAATTCTACAAGGTTGTAGTTAGACCAACTATGTTGTATGAAGCAGAGTGTTGACCTGTTAAGAATCCTTATGTCCATAAAATAAAAGTAGCTGAGATGAGGATGTTAAGGTGGATGTGTGGGCATACCAGGTTGGATAAGATTAGAATGAAGTTATTTCGGATAAGGTGGGAGTAGCCCCTACGGAGGATAAGATGCGGGAAGCGAGGTTGAGATGGTTCGGACATGTTAAGAGGAGAAGTATAGAAGCCCCAATCAAGAAGGTGCGAGAGGTTAACCTCAGTGAATATTAGGAGGGGTAGAGGTAGGCATAAGAAGTCTGGGGAGAGGTTATTAGGTGGGATATGGCGCAGCTGTAGCTGGCTGAGGACATGGCTCTAGATAGGAGGGTGTGGAGGTCGAAGATTAGGGTAGAAGGCTAGTAGATAGTCGAGCATTTCTCTTTGTTTTACTCAGTTCGCTAGCATTAGTGTTAGTATGATATCTTTGTATTCATTGGCTTTTACTACCTAGAGTTTAACTGTTTTCTTGACTACAGTCTTTTTTATCTTGTTGTTATTCCTACTTGTTGCTCTTCTCCCTTTTTCTCTCTTTCTTTCTTTTCATTTCATCCGTTCTCCAGCCGAGGGTCTATCGAAAACAACCTCTCTGCTCTTTCAGGGTAGGGGTAAGGTTGCGTACATCTTACCCTCCCCAAACTCTACTTGTGGGAAATTACTGAGCTTGTTGTTGTTATATATATATATATATATATATATATATATATATATGCAAGTATATTGGTATTATTGGATTAAGTACAGATGTGCTGCTTTGTTTCTCCACTCTTATTCAGACCCTACTGGTGCTAAAATTAATGTTACTGCTCAACAGGCCGAGTCTCCTAACAAGTACAAATATCTCATCTACACTAAGGTCGTCCTATTAATTTCTATTTGACATCAATACATAGAATTTCAAATGGCCTATTCTAAATTCACTACTAAAAATTCGGCCAAAATTGACCGCGGCCAGCCGATCGACTTTGATCGGTCAAAAAAACAATCGACAGAAGTCGGTCAGTTTCCAAAATATTTTATTTTTAATTTTTTTTACGAAACCGACAGACTTCGGTTGGTTTTTTTATACAAAAATGCGGGAAACTATTTTAGAATCCCGCGAATTTATTTTTAAGAAACCGTCCGAAATCGGTCGGTTTTTTATATAAAACAAATTAAAATTAATATTCAAAAGACCGACCGATCATTTAAAATATTTTATTTTTAATTTTTTTTACGAAACCGACCGACTTCGGTTCGGTTTTTGACACAAAAATACGGGAAACTATTTTAGAATCTCGCGAAATCTATTTTTAAGAAACCGACCGAAATCGGTCAGTTTTTTATATAAAACAAATTAAAATTAATATTCAAAAGACCGACAGATCATTTTAAAAAATCGACCGACTTCGGTCGGTAATTTTTTATTTTTAATAAAACCGACCGGTTAGTTTCGCGCGAAAATAAAATTAAAGAGTAAGAAATAAATTAAAAGAAAGTCTTAAATCAAAATATATCAATAGTCTAGTGGTAGAATAGTATCATGCCATAGTATAGACCCTAGTTCGAGTCCCAGACGATATATTTTTTAATTGCATAATTAAAAATACCGACCGAATTCGGTCGTTTTTCGCCAAAGTTTTCCATTAGTGATTCTAGGTTTTGAGCTTTTTATTACTTTCTAATAAGCTAGCAGTTTGCCTAATTGGTTTTCTTCCTAATCGTTCATTAATTAAGTTTAGGTGTCTAATCGACAAATCATGGTCCTCTTTCTGGAAATATTAACAATCTAACCATGCAAAAAACCTTTTGTTTTGGAGATTTTTGGGAAGGGGTAAGGAATTCCTGTGTAGAAATAAATACGAAGATTTAGGTGAACGTTGAATGTAATACAAACAAATTTAATTTTCCATTCTAAAATTATATTCGATCCAATGACACCATTTTCCCATAAATTAAAATACAAAATTTCTAGAAATTTGTTTTCTAAAACCTTTTTTTTTTCTTTTCAAAAGAATTGAATGGAACTATTATCAAGGAACTGATGCATATTATATGGTCCCAGCCCACATGGTGATTGATATTTTTTCTAATTTCCAACAAGCTAAGTGTCAATTCTTTGTGACTTTTATATGGGAAAGGACAATTAAACAACTAAAGTAAAACAACTATAGTACCACTCCCATTCCCACCGTAACGTATTAAACACGTTTAGATTTTTTTATAATTTTAGAAAATGAAAACTCATACTCCCTCCGTTCCAATTATGTGAACATGTTTGATTAGCACAAAGTTTAAGAAAAAATAAAAACTTTTGTAATTTGTGGTCATAAGCAAGTCAAAAAGGGGTCAAGAGTATTTGTGTGATTATAAAAATTTCTCATTAAGGGTAGAATTGTAAGTTTAAGTTAAATTATTTCCAAATTTAAAAATGTTCCCTTAACAGATTCTGAAATCCCCGCATACAAAGTCAAATAAGAGCTTCCACGCAAAAATGCTAATTATTGTAGGAATGGCTTTATCCCAGATAAATTGAGTCCAAGCTTGAATGCCCGTTCGATTTCTTATCGATTCCCAACCAGCTTTGAGAATAAATGACTCACTACGATTCTTTTTCCATATCCCCCTGTCCTCCTGATGAGATGTGAATATACCACTATTCCTGATATCGTAAACCACTCTGTGAGGCAAAAATGCTTCGATATGAATAATTCTTTTTGGAACGGACCAAAATGAAATAGGTTAGAGATACAGGGAGTAACAAAAAAGTCAATGATGGAATTAGTGCGGACCCTTGTTTAGAAATTGGAACCAGAAATTGACTCATAAAAAAGAAAGAAAAAAAAAATAGATAAAAGAGAGACGTGCATAAACAAATACTTTATGTAGTGAAAATTATGAATTATGTGATCTTTCTAATCAATTCCTAATAAATAATCAATTTAATTTTATGGATAGGTTTTCGCATGTTTGATTTTGATGTAGAGGAGTGGGAGGCCTCACCTGTAGGTCCCAAACTTAAACTCTGCCAACAACCCTATTAATAATGTTGCAATACTAAATAGTACAACTAATAGAGAAAAATTACAGGACAAAATAAAGAAATTGCTTAAGTACTCCTTATGATTTAAATATTTGTGATTTGGCAACCAGAGTTTGCTGAATATTTGACGTTTAGATAATTAAAAAATCATTTATTACATGCTCTCAAATCTTACCTTTTGTTTTTTAGTAGATTGTTAATTAAGTGATATACTAATTAAATAAACAAACAACAGAGGGAGTATAATTTTATTTGAAATGCATTAGTCAAACTCTTTTATTTATGCAAATATATTATTATATAAATTACTTTCACTAAGCATTTAAATTTATTGAGTTATAAATTGAATTAGAAGAGTACTATGTTTGACTAGAAGTATTAGATGACAAATGACAGCTCATTAAAAATATAAGATTGCGATTTATGTTGCAAAACGTATTACAATTTATCTTAAAAATTAGGTAGGATTCTAAACCTTATTAATATCCAAGCTAACAGATCTACTTCTTTGTTTTTATGTTTCCACCCACAATTCCATATTCACAGGAAAATATAGTAATACCATGTGAAAATAAGAAAAGAAAACCGAAAATTAGACTCGCTTGCGAAATGAATGCAAACACAATGTAGAACTAGCACCAAACTTGTAGTTTGATTTGCGGATAAAGTTAGGTAGGAATTACAATTGTATACGGTCAAAATCATATGCCCCCGATGTATAGGCTTGATGTTCCGTCCTAGGTCCGAGTCCAGGCGAGGTCAAGTTTGAAGCCGGTGGATCAGACTCGAGCTTGAAGACAGAGTGTGATGCCTGGAGACAGGAGTCCGAGGAATACCAAGGCCAAGTGTGCTCGGCCCCGAAATAGTACCGTTATGGGTTTGTAACAGAATGAGCTAGATTCCAGCCACGTCCCTAAGATCACGGTGCAAATCTCGGAATAAGGTTGTGCGATTCCGTACTAGGCGGTTAGACAGCTATAACAAGAATATTCCCTACTGTAAATAGAAATATTCCTTATTTAGGGTTCCCCTATTATAAAAAGAGGATCCCAATCATTTGTAAGAACATCTGATCACTGAGAAAAGAATATACTCTACCTTTTTCGCCTGTTTTTCATCAACATTGTCCTTTAGCTCTATTGTTCTTACTTTGCTTTTATTATTGTTCTTATTATATCAAGCTTACCTCGAGTTCCCTGAGCTCGAGGTCACTGTTGGTGAGTAATATTGGTTTGATTCACTTTTCTCTTTCATTTCTACTTCAAACTTCTTGATTATTAATTGGTATTGAACTAAATTGCATATCTTTAAAACCACAATCAAATTTAATTGTTACTCGTATTTTCGAGGTAAACAGTTTGGCGTCCACCGTGGGGCTAAAGAAAATAGTGATTATTTCTTTATTGATTCTCGTTACACACGTTACCTTTACACTTTTTCTTGTCAAGATTTTTTGATTCTCAGGCTTAAACATGTCTAGCACACAAAACGCACACGTTCGTGACAATGAGGGTCTTGGAGAAAACAGCGATATAAGGGTCGGTGTACCGCCCATAAACCCTGAGGGAGTGCCAAACATGGAGCCAGTTGATATCAGTTCACATAATGTTCTAAATGCGGATTCAGGCACGGACCCCATATGGAATACACGCATGGAAGCCTGACCAGGGGACCAAGGAACACCAGGAGTAGGAGATGGGGGAGTCAGTCTCCAAGTGATAATTCGAGATGCTGCAGGCTCAGCAAATCGTCATCGCTCAAATCCAAAGTCAAAATAAAACTCCGAGCGTAGAAGAATATGAAAACAATCGACGTACTGAGACAACGCCAGAAAGGACAAATGAAAACGGCTCAGGGACTGACCCCACGATTATGAAAATGCTCGAAGAGCAGGATGGATTTTTCCAGGGTGTGTGAACTTCCTTATATATTCAGCCACATGTGCGGGTGCGAAAGGATTTTATGGTCTCGGTCATTCTTCTATGAAATATCGATTCTATCAATCATTCCATTTCAGAATCAAGTCCCCCCTGAATAAATATACAGATTCCAAAATCAATACTGTAATTAAGCGTAAGAGGATCGAGTCCGGAGAAAAGAAAATTGAGGATAACTATAAGAAGGTGGAGACTTATAACTCCCGTGTAGACTACATACTGGGGGCACCTCCAGTTTTGAAAGGTCTAGATGCCAAAAAGTTCATACAAAAACCATTCCCTCAGAGCGCAGCTCTGATGCCCATTCCTAAGAAATTTCACATGCCGATATACCCAAATATAACGGGAAGATCGACCCTAATGAGCATATTACTTCATACACTTGTGGGATACAAAGGAAATGACTTGAATGATGATGAAATCGAGCCAGTGTTGTTGAAAAGGTTTGGGGAAACACTCTCAAAAGGAGCTATGATTTGGTATCACAACTTAGCTCCTAAGTTTATTGATTCATTTGCTATGTTAGCAGATGCCTTTGTGAAAGCACACGCCGGGGCCATAAAGGTGGCCACAAGAAAATCGGACGTCTTCAAAATAAAACAAAGGAAAGACGAGATGCTAAGGGAGTTCGTGTCCAGGATTCAGATGGAAAGAATGGAACTGTTGTTGGTCTCCGACGATTGGGCAGTATAGGCCTTTATGTAGGGTTTGTACGAGCGAAACTCGATTGCTTCTCGACAACTAAAGCAGAACTTGATCAAGTATCCAGCTATGACGTGGTCAGATGTGCACAATCGTTACCAGTCAAAAATTAGGGTTGAGGACGGCCAATTAGGAGCCCCTCGGGTTCAGTTCATCCTAACAGGTTTGTGGCCAAGCCCCCGAGGGATACAAACAGGGAATCAAGATAAGGGAAAGGTATCAACCGTATATCGATCGAAGGAACCACGGTTCAGGTCGAAATGCTCCTCGAAACGATCGGGGAGACGATCGGGGTCAAAATTCTCGGAGACTCGTAAATAAAAATGGATTCGATAAGCATACCGATCCCGCAGAGACGCCTCGGTTATCGGAGTACAACTTTAACGTGGATGCATCAGGAATTGTGTCGGCTATTGCAAAAATCAAAGACACCAAGTGGCCCATGCCTATACAAACCGATCCTTCTCAAAGAAACCCGAACTTGATGTGCAAGTATCATGGTACACATGGCCATAGGACAGAAGATTGCCGACAACTAAGGGAAGAGGTGGCTCGATTGTTCAACGAGGGCCACCTTTGAGAATTTCTAAGTGATCAGGCTGAGAATCACGTCAGGGAGAGAGACGCAAGGAAAAATGAGCAAGAAGAACCGCATCATGTAATCCACATGATCATTGGCGGAGTCGATGTCCCTCAACGACCTATATTTAAATGCACCAAAGTATCAATCACAAGAGAGAAACGGACTCGGAGCTATGTGCCCGAGGACGTCCTATCATTCCGTGATGAGGAAGCAGAAGGCATATCTCAACCTCACAATAACGCCCTGGTAATCTCTATCCTTTTATATAAAATTCAAGTTAAACGTGTTTTAGTGGATCCAGGTAGCTCAGCGAACATAATCAGATCGAGGGTCGTGGAACAACTCGGGCTGCAAGATCAGATTGTACCTGCATCCCGAGTGCTGAATGGCTTCAACATGGCAAGCGAAACAATAAAGGGAGATATTATCTTGCCAATAAACGTAGTTGGGACCATACAAGACACCAGTTTCCATGTCATCGAAGGTGACATGAGGTATAACGCACTCCTAGGGAGACCATGGATACACAACATGAGGGCAATGCCTTCAACCCTTCACCAGATGGTGAAATTCCCAATAGAGGAAGGAGTGAAAACAGTCCACGGAGAACAGCATGCTGCAAAAGAGATGTTTGCAATCGAGGAAGTGGTGCCAATACCAGAACCCTTGGCCTCAGAGAAATCGAGCTTCAAAGGTAAGCAGGCGATTAAATAGCAACCACAGCTCTCGGCCTCGACGGATCGGAACAACAGGTAATCGAAGGCGAAGAAGAGGACTTCCTTACTCCTCGAACCTTCGCCGTTCTCGAAGAGTCCAGTGCTACCAAGTCTACTGCCTGAGAGAAAGGTACACCTGGTGTAACGACCCGGCCAGTCATTTTTTGAGTTACCCCCCCCCCCCCCC
>NW_017672062.1:201773-209771 GCF_001879085.1 Nicotiana attenuata | reverse complement strand
CGTACCCCCCCCCCCCCATTTCCCCCATTTCTTCTTCTTATTGTCTTGTTCAGCTGTATTATGTGTTATCGGGTTGGTTGGCTCAGGTTTGGAGACATTTTGGTAAGGTTTGGGACACTTAGTCTCTTTTAAGAAAGCTTAAGTTGGAAAAGTCAATCGGATGTTGACATATGTGAAATAGGACTCGGATGTGAATTCAGATGATTCGAATAGCTCCGGTAGGTTATTTGGGACTTAGGAGTGTGATCGGAATGTGTTTTAGAGGTCTGGAGTAGATTTAGGCCTGAATTGGCGAAATTGGAATTTTGGCGTTTTCTGGTTGATAGGTGAGATTTTGATATAGGGGTCGAAATGGAATTCCAAAAGTTGCAGTAGGTCCGTTGTTTCATTTGGGATGCGTGTGCAAAATTTCAGGTTATTTGGACGTGGTTTGATTGACTTTTTGATCAAAAGCGTTTTCGGAAGATTTTGGAACTTTAGGCTTGAATTCGATGTGATTTGGTTGATTCGGTGTTGTTTGAGGTGTTTTGAAGATTGGTACAAGTTTGGAGAGTGTCATGTGACTTGATGGTGCCTTTGGTTGAGGTCCCGGGGCCTCGGGGTAATTCCGGGTGGTTAATGGGTGATTTTGAGACTTGGTAGGACAACTGAAGTTTTATGGCTGTTGTCATAACCGCATCTGCGGTTGGGAGGTCGCAGACGCGACTCGCGCAGATGTGAAACCAAGCCGCAGAAGTGGCCAGGTAGGGTGTCAGGCGGAACAGCAAAAGCGGGCGCCAAGGCACAGGTGCGATTGCGCAGGTGCGGAAGGCTGACCGCAGGTGCGGTCCCAGCCGTTTAAGTGAAAACCGCAGATGCGTTGATTTGACCGTAGAAACGGTGATGCAGAAGCAGAAAAGGATCGTAGGTGCGGACTCCCTGGGTCAGAATGTATATAATTTTTCCTTCGCGATTTTCAGTGGTTTCACCATTTTTAAACACGTTTTCTGGAGCTTTTGGGCGATTTTGAAGAGGGAATTCAAGGAGACTTCATTGAGGTAAGGTTTTGGATCATAAAAACTCGTCCTTATGGTATTATTTCACGGATTAGACTTGAATTTTGTGGAAAAATTGGGTAAATATAGAGGAAGCTAGGGCTTAGGAATTTAGGTCTTTGATTAGGGATTTGAAGGGCCATTTGTGGTCGGATTTTGAAGTATTTGATATTCATGAACTCGTGGGAAGATAAGGGTTCCATTGATGTTAATTTTGTCGGATTTCGAGACGTGGGTCCGGGGGCCGGATTTGGTTAATTTCGGGATTCGTGTGGTAATTTCATTATTTTTGCATGGGCTTCGTTCCCTTAGCATATATTGACGTCATGATTCTGATTTTTGGTTAGATTCAACGCGAGTTGAGGCCGAAACGAGAGGCAAAGGCATCGCGGGCTAGAGATTTGACCGGATAGAGATAAGTAATGATTGTAAATGTAGTTCTGAGGGTATGAAACCCCGAAATTCACATCGTTGTGCTATTTTGAGGTGACGCACACGCTAGGTGATGAGCGTGGGGTCGTGCACTATTGGAGATTGTGACTTAGTCCGTCCCAATCGACTGTTTAATTGGGTATTTAATTGAAAACTGCTTGATATTATCATGTTTTGGGCTAAATGCCATATTTGGGCTTCGTGCCAGGATTTTTACTGCAATTCCTCACTATTTTGACTTAGTATTTGTAATCAGTATTGCTATACTCTACTGTTTTTTTCACAACTCAGCCATCTTTACTCATTTTTGGTATTTTAAATATTATTTAGGGCTGAGCATTATTTTTTCTGTTGCCCGAGTGGCTTGTGAAATTCTGACTGATTAAGGCCGGGGGCCTGTGTTGTGAGGATACTATGGGATCGGGCTGCACGCCGCAGCATGTGGTACCGATTGTGATATATGAGAGGCCGAGGGCCAGAACTATTATGCCACGAGGTGGCTTGTGATTTATATGAGGCCGAGAGCCAGTTGATTATGCCACGAGATGGCTTATTATTGCGCTTGGGCCGTAAGGGGCCCATCCCGGAGTCTGTACACCCCTAGTGAGTGTGGGTACCCAGTTTGTGATGTGATATAGCCCGAGGGCTGATGTTGTTCCATGTTGTTGCCCGAGGGGATGATACGAGTGATTGTGAGATAGCCCGAGGGGCTGTTTCTATTGGTATTTTTGCCCGAGGGGCTGTTTGTTGTTTCTATATTTTATACTGGTTTCCATTCACTCGTTTGAACTGCTAAAAGATGTTTTAAAAATGGTTTTACTGAATTAAGAAGTTTTTATGAGTTTTTACTGTTTACTGCATTGTGCTGGTTTCACACTGCCTCGCTGTAGCATTTTGCTGTGTATTTACGTGTTTTCTTGTCGCTCAACTGACTTTACTTTTATTACTTACTGAGTTGGCGAACTCACATTACTCCCTGCACCTCTGTGTGCAGATTCAGGAGTCTCAGGTCACGCTAACGAGGGTTGATTTTCTTCCAGCAGGCTTATTTGGAGTTGACTAGGTAGATGTTTGGCGTTCGCAGCCCAGTGCTTCTCCTTCCTACTTTTATTTCGTTGTCTTGGTTTCGTAGTAGACTATGTTGTCTTTTTCATACTCTTAGACGGATTTTAGATGCTCATGACTGGTGACACCCCGATGTCGGGTTGTGTTTTGTTTCCGCAGTTGATATATTTCACTTTGTTTTGGGATTATCATTATTAATGACTTGATTATGAATCATTATATCTGTTAATTAAACTTGGGGTTTGTGTCGGCTGGCCTTGTCTTCACGAGAGGCGCCATCACGACCGGGTCTGAGTTTAGGGTCGTGGCACCTGGGAACGGGATTAATCCCCGAACTTAGGAAAAAACACATTTAGTTTCTAATGATAATATGATTGCTTTGCTTGGTCCCATTTAGATATAATAGGGATTCCACCGGAAACCGCCACGCATCGGTTGAGCACCGGTCCCGGGTTCAAACCGGTGAAGCAAAAAAGGAGGCCCCAGTCCGAGAAGCTAGGTACCAACGTCCAGTTAACAGGATGTTCGAAGGACAAACAGGTAAAACAATGAAAGCCTATATTGATGATATGACTGGTTAAGTCCGCGCAGAGGACCATTTTAATTCATTTGCAGGAAACATTCAAAGTTTTGAGGCAATGCGACACGAAGCTTAACCTAGAGAAATGTGCCTTCAGAATTTGCTCGAGTAAGTTTCTCGGCTTTATGGTGTCAAATCAGGGTATCGAAATCATCCCCGACAAGATCAAGGCTATCGAAGATATCACGATCGTGGATAGCGGAAAAAGACCGAGTCCTCGGAGTTGTTGGTAAAGGATCTTACAAACTCGGTCCGATGGAAGCTCTCGAAGGCGCGCGATCTCAAAGACACCCTTTTTACACGAAGGCCTTAGGTTTAAAGCATACGTTGCACTCTTTTTCCCTTTGCTCGGATATTGTCCCAAATGTGCTTTACCAGCAAGGTTTTTAACGAGGCAACAATCATGTGCTACTTAAGGAGAACTCAACAGTATCCAAGGCTTCTTTTCAATCAACCTCGAATACTGGGGGGTATCACCCTCGGAGATTATATTTTCAAGGAAAACACTTCATGCCTAAGAGGGCCTCGATAGGAAAATATTGTAATGGACCAAACGGTCAGATGAACCGTGTCCATATAGAATAGTCGAGCCCTGACAACAGAACATTTGCGCATGTATCAAATTACTTGAAGAAGCATTCTGTTTATATAAAAAATACTTTGCGTCTCAAAGAAATCTACTATTATACAAGCTCTACACCTATAATCCTACGGGAAACAGCTCAAGAGCCAAAGCACAGAAGCACCCCCGAATACTCGGGGACTGCCATTGACAGTCAATACACCCGAGTCACCAAAAACTCGAACTCATAAGACCTCAAAGAGGCATTCTCTCGAAACAAAGGCCAAGGCCAATAAACTCGGGGACTAACTTTTCGAACAAGTTCGTAAAGTTATCGGGTAACAAGTCCAAGTGACATTCCCGAAGGCTACGGTCATATTAAAAACTACGGTCATATAAAAAGGCTACTGCCTAAATAATGCGGCTTGGAGACGTCCGACTTTCGCTATAAATCAAAGGCCTTCAAACACTTTGTAAAAATCGGTTAAATCAGGCTACCCTCGGCAAAAGCAAAATATAATGGGCTTCGATAAATTCAGCCCTCGAACAATTTAATAGGCTTCGATAAATTCAGACCTCGAACAATTTAAAGGCTTTGACAACATCAGCCCTCAATAAAACCTCAAGAGGTATTCGATTATTAGTACACAAACAAGGTCCCGATACGTCGAACCTTTGAAAAACCCAGCGAGTACAAAAAACACATGCTAAGGCATAACTAAATTTTCACTAAGTCTTTTAGCCAAAATGAGAGAAAAATTACATAGCCATTCTAGAGGCCAAATCGGCCCAAAGAGCCTAAGGGTCAATCTAAAGATCCTAAAAGCCAACTTAAAGAGCCTAAGGGCTGATATATAAGAGCCCAAGGGCCAACTTCGAAAGGCTTAAGGGCCAAAAACTTATAGTTCGAGACTCCGTTCTCACTTTACCCAGACTATGAGTCACGATATCCCGAGCTCACATCGGATCGATTTAAACACTGCTCGAGGATTATTATATCTATAAAGATCTAAGGGTTAACTATATCTCAAGTTCAAACCAATCCTCGGGCCAATCATTCAAGTTATACAAACGAAATATTCCGTAAATAAAGACAATATGAAATCCAGCACAAGTCAAAGATGAGATAAAAAGTTCCCCTTATATTTCCAAAAGATGACTACAGAAGATATTTACACGAGGGACAATTGTACAAAAACAAAATGAAGAAACCTAAAACTACTACGACGTCACATCTTCAGGGGCCGCATCTTTGAGAGCCTCACCCTCAGGGACTTCATCTTCGTCTCCTCCACTCTCAGAGCCACTGGCTGAATCATCCTAATCAGAAAGCACAACAGCAACCTCCTCTTCCAAGGTCTTCGCCCACGAGCGTGCACCTCCTCGAGGGTTTCCCTCTGGGACTGTTGCCTAGCATGGTCGAGTGCACATGATAACTTAACTTCGGCCGTAGTGGAGATCTCCTTGGCCCGGGCATTAGCTGCTTTGGCGTCGGCTTGATACGAGGACATAATTGCCTCAGCATCAAATTTGGCCTTAGCCAGCTCAGTAGCAAAATTAACCTTGAGCTCCTCGATTTCGCGGCCTCGAGCCAGGCCTTCCTCCTTCACACTTAGGAACTGACGTTCGAGTGAAGCCAGCTTCTCCCGAAGGGTTTCTCTCTCAAAAGCAAGATTGTCCATGCTTTGCCTCGAGTCCAGGGTTTCGGCCTCCTTCATCTTGAGCTCCTTTCGAAGCTGCTCCACCAGTTCGCCCTTTCGTTGAAACTGCAAAATAAAGTTGTTAGAAGACCGAGCGAGTTGGTCCATGACAAAACTTAGGAGGGAATATTACCTCCTCGGTAAGCTCGGTTCATTCCTAACAAGCCTTTGCCAATTCGGCTCGAAGATCGCTGATCTCCTCCTCCTTCTTGACATATAGGCTTTTAAGACTGTCCATCTCTTACAGATCTTCTTAAGCTCAGCCTCACATCGAGCAAGATCAACTCGAGACTTGGAAAATGCCCTTTTGTGGAGCACCACAACCTCCATATAAATGGAGAAGTTAGATTCAGAATAGCAAAAGCAAAGCGCAGGTGTAATTCTAAAGGACAGAAAACTCACTTGTTTGAAGAGTCGGCGAGCCTTATCAAAGATAAAAGAAGCATCCGGGTCGGGGCCATCTTCAATCCCTGCGAGGCATTCATGGAAGATGTCATGCCCTTCGTGGCTCGCCCCCACTTCAGAAGATTTCATATTCTGAGCATCTCGAATTTTCCCCTCGGAGACCGAGTGATACGCTTAGGGCATTCTCTTCCATTTGAAGGAGGTCGGGATCGGGCCTCTCAGCCACGCCCCAAATGGCCTCCTAGGTGAGGTGCCTTTTTACTGCCAGATGGCTCGGGGACTTTGTTTGAACTCCCCTCAAAGATCTCTTCGACTCTGGAATGGACCACATCAACTATCACCGGCTCGACGGACTTCGAAACACCGGTGTTTCCTCTTTTACGGGCTACCAATAGGTAGTCGTTATTGTTTGGCTCAAAAGTTAACAATATACCTTGTAAGCTAGAAAACAATCAAAAGTAGGAAAAGGGTAAATCGTAATCAAATATAATAATCCTAGAGATGCAAAGATGATAATATTGTAGCAGATTTAGTATTGCAAAGAGACAATATGAACTCAATAAGATACGTTCGTTTGAAGTAGAGATAGAGGGAGAAAGCCAGAAAAATGAGAGAGTTGTATTAGATCAGATGCCCTCTTTTACAATGTGAAGGTCTCCTTTATATAATAGGAGACCTTCCTCGAAAGAATCAAAAAGTTACAAAGATAGGTAACGTCTCCCTAGTGAAGACACTAAGTCCTAAACGATGTCGCTTTTGCCCCCACGGCCGAGTCGTACCCGCTACGTTGGTAGGCGTACACTCATTGGGCGTACCCGCTGGCGTAGAGATGCTGAGGGTCAAATTTGACCCTATACAGTTAGTCCCTCCGCTCGTTGGAGACGCATTCGGTGGGCGTCTTCGATGGGCGGAAACGTGAACCTCGGCTTAGGAGAATTTGACCTCGACCCGGGGCGGCAATACGAATGAAGTGAAATATATGACGTTGTTGAGCCACTGACGCGCGGCTTCCTTTTTGGAATGACGTCATCGCCTGTATGCATCATTATTATATTTGCCCCCCAGGCGGTTCAGAGGATGATGTGACATTTTGGTTTCCGGCGCACGTTTTGAATCATTACTCTTCGATTCCTGTGTAACTTATCCCTATAAGTATGAGAGAGGTTCGATTTGATTCCACTTTCAATCCTTCGGAAAGCATTTTC
Source organism: Nicotiana attenuata (assembly GCF_001879085.1). Taxonomy (NCBI): domain Eukaryota; kingdom Viridiplantae; phylum Streptophyta; class Magnoliopsida; order Solanales; family Solanaceae; genus Nicotiana; species Nicotiana attenuata. The sequence goes on along the minus strand of NW_017672062.1, from coordinate 202,788 downwards.
TGATATACCCCTTTGTCTTTCTTTACTGTAACCGTTATTTTGTGAGGGACTCTCCCACTTCTGCTGAAACCACACTTCCTATCGTCAGTGCTTCGTTTCTTAAGTAGTATAATCATGACAAAATGCGGACAGAGTAGTAAAAAGGCCAAAGATAATGCCCCGTCTAGGGTTCCGCCATCTTCCGGTGGTGAAGGGGAAAAGGCGGAGAAGGCCCTTGTTCCTCTCAGCGTAGACAACGTCCTTCCGAAGGAGACGCATGTTCGCAGGGATTTTCCAACTAAAAGCCCTGACCTTCCCTGGGAGCACAGTGTTGTATTACAATCTCATTAGATGATCTTCGAGAGACGCACCATATTCCGGACCACGTGGAAATGGTTCCGGCCGGGACGGACTATGCCAATGTGCACCGGCCTGGATATTGCACATTCTATGAGTACCCGTTCTTGATCGGTTACAATCTTCCAATCTACCCTCTGATGGAGGAGCTTTGCCGTTTTTATAATGTGTGTCCGGCCCAGCTCACTCCTTATACCTTGAAGGTGTGCCGTATTATGACCACTTATGCGGCCAGGGCTGAATGCAGCGTCTCGGTCCACCACCTCTTACAGTTATTCAACGCTGGTTACCTGAGGGGTACCATGCTGCAGTTAAAAGGTCGGGGCACAAGGGGCTTAGTTGTTAAAGCCGATGATAAGCCCAACCGCCGCTTTTGGCGTAAGTATTTCTACATCAGGATGGAGCACCTGGTGTCGAATCCCGAAGGGTTCCCGGAAAGATGGAATCCAGAACGTAAGTATTTCTATTCGTAGAATTCAGGGCTGCTTGCGCTTTTGACCATACGGCCATTGTGATTTCTTTGCTTTTCTCCCTTTTTTATTCGCAGTGAGGGCTTCTCCTCCCCAGCTCATTGATGACATTAAATCGTGGGTGGAAAGAATAATACCTTATGCGGAGGAATGCCGTACCTGGGCTGCATTTCTTCAACAGTACGGCCCGTCAGGTAATTCTTTGGCTA
>NW_017672062.1:158432-201527 GCF_001879085.1 Nicotiana attenuata | reverse complement strand
CTTGTCCGATTTACCAGCATGTCGTCGATATAGATTTCCATAGTCTTACCGAGCTGCTCTTTGAACATTCTGGTGACCAGTCTCTAGTACGTAGCCCCTGCATTTTTGAGCCCGAAGGGCATTACCTTGTAGCAGTAAGTCCCTTGGTGGGTGATGAAAGTTGTCTTCTCTTGGTCCTCCTCGTCCATCATGATTTGATTGAAGCCGGAGTAGGCGTCTAGGAAGCTCAGTAGTTCATGTCCTGCAGTGGCGTCGATCAGTTGGTCGATGTGGGGTAGTGGGAATGAATCCTTTGGGCATGCCTTGTTCAGATCAGTGAAATCCACACACATTCTCCACTTCCCATTTTTCTTTTTGACCATGACAACATTGGCGACCCACTCGGGGTACTTTGATTCTCTGATGGAGTCGTTGGCCAGTAGCTCGTCTACTTCCTTACTGACCGCTTATTGATAGCGGCATTGAATTTTCTCCTCATCTGTCGCACAGGCGGATGTAGTGGATCGACATTCAGCTTGTGGGTGGCGATGTCTCGCGAGATTCCCGGCATATCTGAATGGGAAAAGGCGAACAAATCTGCATGGTTAGTTAAGAATTCACAATACTTACTTGGGTTGGCGAGACCTTGCCCGATATAGGCTTTCTTCGTAAGATCGGCTTCGTCCAATTGGACTGGGTCGAGATCTTCGACCGTTGTTTTACAGGCTTCCACGACGTTGGGGTCTTTGATGGCGTCCGTTGTCGGGTTGACCTTAGTCCCCGACACGGCTAATTGCTATGCCTCCGCGCTCGCCCCCTTTAGCTGTTGGGTGTGGGCGCAGTATTGGGCTATTTTGTAGCATTCTTGTGCGGTGCGTGGCTCGCCTTGAATACTGAATACTCCCCATGGGGTAGGGAATTTGATCACTTGGTAGAGGCTCGAAGGGACCGCTCGCATGGCGTGTATCCACGGGCGTCTTATAATGACGTTGTACGCCGTTTCTTGGTTCATCACGTGGAAAGTTGTTTCCGGCATGACTCCTCCCGCTAAGACGGGTAGCGCTATTTCTCCGGATGTCCGTTCCACTGCATTGTTAAAACCGGTTAGTGTTATGCAGCGCGGTATTACCCTATCCTCGAGTCCCATTTGTATGAGGACCCTTGGGTGGATAATACAGGCGCCACTTCCGTCATCGATCATGACTCTTTTAACATCCGTATCAGCGATACGTAAAGTGATAACTAAAGCATCATAATAAGGGAAAGACAAACCGTCGGCATCAGACTTATCGAAGGTGATACTATCTTCGAAGTCGTCATACCGTTCATGGGCGATGGTCCGCTTTAGTCTGTGTGTGGTGGCGAACTTGACGTGATTGATCACTGACTCGTCGCCGCCTCCGACGATCATGTTTATCGTGCGCGCTGGGGAAGGTGGCTTCGGCGGCCCGTGGGGTTGTTCTCGTCCGCGTGCAAAGTTGATTTTCCCTTTGTCACTGAGTAACTCCCTCAGGTATCCCTGGTTCAGCATCCTGACCACCTCTTGCCGTAGGCCTATGCAATCTTCGGTTTTGTGTCCCCGTTCCTGATGGAACTCACATAGGGCATTTGATTTCCTTGTGGCAGGGTCTGATTTATCTTCTGTGGCCACTGCACCTTGGTGCCCAGCTTCTCCAGTGCGTACACTATTTCTGAAGGAGATACACAAAAGTTATGGGCGGTTAATAAAGGGGGCGTACCTCTTTCGTTTCGGAGTGGGGCGACGTGTCGCTGTAGCGCGTCTGTATGCCTTGGTGGCGGATGGGAGGATCTGGTGTATGGCTGATGTTGATCTCTGTTGGAGCGGGGGAGTTGTTCTCGTCGTCCTTCGTTCCGTCGATCTCTCCTCGTTTCTGAGTGTATCGCTGTTAGCCGTTGGGTCGGCCCATTAAGATCGTCCTCGTCCGCTCGTACCTCGGCGCAATAGGCGTTGTGGATTTCCTCCCATGTGGTAGGGGGATATTTCATGAGGCGGCTCAGCAGCTTCTTGGTTGCCCTCGAACCATCCCTGCTTAGCCCGTTCTGGAAAGCGGCGACTGCCATACCTTCCGATACGTTTGGTAGACTCATCCTTACCCTGTTAAACCTTGCCAGGAAGTCCCTGAGTCCCTCTCTTGTGTTTTGCCTGACGGCGAAGATGTCGTTGACCCTGGCCTCCGCTTTCTTCGCGCCTGCATAGGCTGTGATGAACTTATCCGCCATTTCCTCGAACTTTGATATTGCCTTAGCCGGTAGCTGAGAGTACCATGTTAAGGCCCCTCCTGTCAACGTCTCGCCAAACTTCTTCAGCAGTACCGACGGTACCTGTTCTTTTGATAGGTCGTTGCCCTTCACAGCAGTGACGTAGTGGATCAGATGATCCTCGGGATCTGTGGTTCCGTCATATACCCTCAAGCAGGGTGGCATTTTGAAGGTTTTTGGGGTGGAGTGAGGGGCAGCTTCTTCAGTGTATGGTTGTTCAACGAACCTTCCCACGTCGCGTTTTGGTAGCAACTTGGGAGCACCGGGGATCTTGTCGACCCTCTCCTGATGTTCCTTCATCTGACCGCGGAGCGCCTTGTTTTCATTTTCCATTTCTTCCATCTTCTTTAGGATGGCTGTTAGCCTGCCATCGTTGGTCTGTGTCTCGATTGGTTTGTCGTTTGCTAGTGTAACTTCCGGTTCACCCACGGCAGCAGTGGTACCTACCATTGGTGTACATCCGATGTTACTTTGTGGTGACCTCTCAACCAAGCCACTTAGAGCGCTTGTTAGCCATCTTTCCAGTAGCTCTTTGACCGCTGCGGGTGTTTCCGTAACCACAGATGTGGAAGCTCCTTTTTCGTGCAAGATCGTCAGACCTTCGGATGGGGAAGGTGAGATCTCTGCACCCGGTGTGATGCTAGGGGTTGCATTCAGGATGCCATCGTCACTGGCCTCGTTGAGAGGGCCAAGGAGATTGGTAGTGACACCCAATATAGCTTTCGATCTTGTGTTATTTTCGGCCATTTTCTGATTTTGCGTGGTGTAGAGAATAGTAGTTGGTTGATCTCTAGGTGGATACTATGGTTTTGATTCTCGAAATCCCCACAGACGGCGCCAAATTGTTTGGCTCAAAAGTTAACAATATACTTTGTAAGCTAGAAAACAATCAAAAGTAGGAAAAGGGTAAATCGTAATCAAATATAATAATCCTAGAGATGCAAAGATGATAATATTGTAGCAGATCTAGTATTGCAAAGAGACAATATGAACTCAATAAGATACGTTCGTTTGAAGTAGAGATAGAGGGAGAAAGCTAGAAAAATGAGAGAGTTGTATTAGATCAGATGCCCGCTTTTACAATGTGAAGGTCTCCTTTATATAATAGGAGACCTTCCTCGAAAGAATCAAAAAGTTACAAAGATAGGTAACGTCTCCCTAGTGAAGACACTGAGTCCTAAACGATGTCGCTTTTGCCCCCACGGCCGAGTCTTACCCGCTACGTTGGTAGGCGTACACTCATTGGGCGTACCCGCTGGCGTAGAGATGCTGAGGGTCAAATTTGACCCTATACAGTTATCTTCTTCTTCTTCTTCGTGATCCCAAAGGCGTTGGACCATTTTCGGAGATAAGGCCACCGTATCGGCCTTGGGCTTTCGAGCCGCGCTTTTCTTGGGCTTCGAGGAATTTGCAGGTGGCTCCCTTTTTCTTTTCTTTTCTTTAGAAGGTTTCGGGATCTCTTCTTCACCAGCAGAGGCCGGCCGCATAGCAACGGTGTCTCCAAGACCTGCACAAAATCGAAGTAAGTATTCCACTAAGAAAATACAAATAAACAAACAAAAGAACTCACCATGATTTTTGGCCTCACATCGGCCTTTTGCTAAATCTCGCCAGCAACGTTCCGAATAAGAGGAAGTGGAAGCCAGTTTTCGGACCCAGCCTTCGAGGTCCGGGACCCTGCCAAGAAACCAAGCTGTAACTACGCCATCAGAAAGGGGTTAGACCAATGGGTAAGATAAAATCGAGAAAAAGAAGAGGAAGCGGGGTATAAACCTACTACGTACTTACATTTCATATTCCACTCCTCGGGGAACGACATCCATTCAGCAGGAATCAGGTCGAAGGTCTTGACTCGGACAAACCAGCTCATCCACCCTCGGTCTTTATCCTCATCAATACTAGAAAAGAGAGATTTCAAGGATCAGCGTTGCACTTTGTCGAGGACTGTCTAATCAGATGGTTGAGAGTGAAAGGCATCCCCTCGACCTCACTCGAAAAGAACCTGACCAAATGGACGATTCGCCAGAACGAAAGGTAGATCTGGCCAAGCGTCGCTCTGTATCGTTGGCAAAAGTCGAGAATAACTGGATCTATGGGACCCTGAGCTGGAATTGCAGGGCCCAACGTGAATGGGTAGGTATACACGCTTAAGTACCCCGATTCATATGTAGTGATATCCTTCTCGGGGAAAGGGATCACTACTTCTTTGTTCTCCCACTTGCAGTCCTCCTTAACTTGAGCGAGCTCGTCCTTGGTTATCAAACTGACATATAGAGACATGGGCTCACATCGGCCTGGTGTCTATACAGGTCTCTTGATCTTGAAATCGAATGTTATTTCGCATGGCGGAGGAATTCACTCCTCAATACGAGAAGATGAATAAGCCTTTTCTTTTTGGGGAACCGATTTAGAGGTATTAGCCATATAATACGGAAGTTCAATAAAGTGGAGAATGTTGATAATAAAGTAAGGGATAATAGAAGAGAAGAAGGAATTCAGAGAAGTTGAAAGAACTAATGAGGTTTTGAGAACAATATGAGAATAAAGTTTGCAAGATTGTGAAGTTTATCTATTTATAGAGGTCATGTAAGCGTACTGAGGAAGCCAAATAGCCGATCGTCAGTCGCCTCCAATTAATGACTTTGGGAACCGCACGAAAAGCAATCTTTCAGTCACTTCAACCGCTGACGTCACGAGATTGGCATCAGGATCGAGGCGTCAAAGATCTTCATTTTTTACCGACCTATTTCAAGTTTGAGCAAGGTGTTCGCTCGACTACTAAGCCCAAGAGCTACCAGAGTTTGAGATATTTCTCACTCGGGGACTACAAAAAAGCTTAAGGGCTAACTTTATTTCAAGTTCGAGCAAATGCTCACTCGACTACTAAGTCCAAGGGCTACCCGAGTTTGAGAAATTTCTGACTCGGGGACTACAAAAAAGCCTAAGGGCTAACTTTATTTTAAATTCGAGACCTTGCTCTCACCTAACTCGGACTCGGGAATCCCGATGTTCTGGGTTCGCGTCAAACCGATTTAAACTCAGCTCGAGGATTAACAGGAACCTTAAGGGGTATTATATTGATCAATTAAAAACCTAAGGGTTTGTTATGTCGTGAATCCGGTATTTGTACAATCAAATTTTTCACATGTAAAGACAGAATGAAATTCAACACATGCCAAAAGGGGAGACAAAGGGATCCTTTTACATTTTCAAGAAATGGTTACAAAATATAACTACAACACCCACGAAGGGTACTTACACGGGAACAAAGAAGCAAAAAATAAAGCCAAGAACCTAATCTACTTTTAAGGTCACGTCCTCGAAAGCGTCATCTTCGGGAGCCTCCTTCCCGGGGACCCCATTTTGATCTTTGGAAATGTCTATGTGCCCGAAGAGATTTTTGGCAGAGGGCCCTCGATGAATGTAACTATATTTCCAGCAGTGGGCATTGAGCATTCTGTTAAGATTTTGGGCCATTATCCGTTAAAAAAGAGCAGCAAAAGAAAAAGACCATATGGGAAGGCAAGAAGATGTAGCCTCACCATCTATCATAAGAAAAACCAAAAGGGTTGCAAGATGCACGAGCAACGGGCCGAGAATGTTCATCCTTGGGACGTTATGCCGTTATGGGATGCAAAAGTTAGTAGATAATAGTACCACCTCATTCCATGGAAAGCAAAAGGAATGAAGTGCCACACCAGGTTGAAGTTTAGAGAGATGAGCAGCAGGGTAAAGTTCGCATATTTCCCGGTGCGGGAAGGATTCTGTGCCCTTCTCTCGTTGTTTCGAATCGAAGCTTTGAAAAGGGGAGCCTTGGCGTAACTGGTAAAGTTTTCTGCCATGCGACCTTGTGATTGCAGGTTCGAACCGTGGAAACAGATAATTAGAGAAAAAAGTAAAGAAAAGAAAGGATCAGAGTGAATGAGGATGAAATGTATACAGTTCTTTGTTCAACAGAGTAACCTCATATTTATAAAAAGGCGACGGCAGTTCGGCGACGCTAATGGCCGACCAACGTTGGCACGCATTTGATGTTTTGAAGAAGAGCGTCGGCGTGATATTTTCGGTCACTTCAAGCACCTACATCACGGGCATGACGTCATCATGGGAAGCTCGGGAAAATCGAGGTGCGAATCGTTTCTTATCATCTTATTTTAAGAAATGTGGGGACTATCTGTATACGGTCAAAATCATATGCCCCCGATGTACAGCCTGGAGGTTTCGTCCTAGGCCCGAGTCTAGGTGAGGTCAAGTTCGAAACCAGTGGACCAGACTCGAGCTTGAAGACAGAGTGCGATGCCCGGAGACAGGAGTCCGAGGAATACCAAGGCCAAGTGTGCTCGGTCCCGAAATAGTACCGTTATGGGTTTGTAACAGAATGAGCTAGATTCCAGCCACGTCCCCAAGATCACGGTGCAAATCTTGTAATAAGGTTGTACGATTCCGTACTAGGCGGTTAGACAGCTGTAACAAGAATATTCCCTACTGTAAATAGAAATATTCCTTATTTAGGGTTCTCCTATTATATAAAGGAGATCCCAATCATTTGTAAGAACATCTGATCACTGAGAAAAAAATATACTCTACCTTTTTCGCCTGCTTTTCATTAGCATTGTCCTTTAGCTCTATTGTTCTTACTTTGCTTTTATTATTGTTCTTATTATATCAAGCTTACCTCGAGGTCCCTGAGCTCGAGGTCACTGTTGCTGAATAACATTGGTTTGATTCACTTTTCTCTTTCATTTCTACTTCATACTTCTTGATTATTAATTGGTATTGAACTAAATCACGTATCTTTAAAATCACAAATCAAATTTAATTGTTACTCGAAACAACAATACATATACAATGATTTTAAAAAATCAGTATAGGATATTTTAATGAATATATATTTTTTCCGGATATTTCGTTAATTGTGTTAAAAATAAGATACGATTTATAATATAAAACTTCATACTTTATCTTTATTCTTAACTAAATAAAAAATAGAAAGATGGAATTAAGATTCTTTTTTCCTCGTAAAACTAATTCCCTATAAAATTAATAAATTCGATATAAAATAATACTACCAAAATTATACTATAACATTACATCAATATTGTTTATATTGGTAAAAAATGCCATATAGACAAAATAGGAAAAAGAAACGAAAGAAGAAAACGTTGGAGTTGTTTGTGTTATGGGCACAAAAAAGGAAATAGCCCAAAAAAAAAGGACTGCCGGCTCTGTCTAATAGACTCATGTGGACCATCTTGTCAGAAAAACCAATCATCTTCGATGTTTTAGTTAGTGCCACGTATTAAAAAGTGGGACCTATCCCATTCAAATAGTCCTACGCCTGTTTGGTTCCCCCTTAAATTAATTCAAGTAGGAGTGATGAAATTATACATTTTCCGAGAATAATAATGAGAAATAAATGGGAGGTTTTTCTAGTTATAATAATTTTTTCCTAGCGTCAGGAAGGTTTGAGTAAGAAAAAGGGAAAACAAGGCCCCGGATGAAAAAATCAGCACTTCTTCTATTAAATTATCATTTATTTTCACGAATAAGAATGGGATGTTATAAGTTCCGGCAAGGTTGAATCCAACAGTTCAGTTATGAGTTAAACTTTTATCATAAACACAGATTTTTAATATAAAATTCATTGAAATTATTTGAAAAATTGAGTTTCGAACCTACAACTCAAACTAAGTGATGTGTTGAAATCGAAATTTTGAATACATAAAATTAAAATCCTTAATTAGCCAATGAGTTACGAAACTAATTTTGTACCAGAGCAAATACTAGTAGATCCATACTTGACGTCATACTAATAATTATGGATTTCACTCACACACATTTTCGAGTACATATGTATAATATGAAATGAAGGAAGGTGACTACATTGTGAGAACTAGTTATGAACACATATCGGTCACACTACTCGTTGTTTGGAACGCTATAAGGCCGAAAGGCAGGTGGCCGGGAACACTAAAGGCGCTTGCTCTAAGCTTGTTTTGCCAGGTTCAAGTAAATGATGGTAGTTGATTAAACTTTTTACTTAGTTCATACGAGACTTTCAAATTTATTATTATAAAAAAATCTTTTTTTTTCAGGAGAAAAAATACAAGCTAAGTAAGGATCAAGAGGTTACTTCCAACTTCCATGGCCATACATGTATTTGTAAAATTCGGTTTTAACATGTGGCCCGTCGTGTAAAGACACGTAGCAGAAATGGTTCGACACCTAGAAACATGAAAGCCAAAGCCGGGAGAATTGAAAAACTACGATGGGGTCGTCCATTCGAACGGAACAAAAGTGACCAGAAGGGATTCACTAGAAAATATTCGGAACAAACTAGATACCTTCGATGCCAAACGCCGATATATTCGAGATCTTCCTGAGATCATAGCCCGCGTCCGTCACGCCATCACGGTTATAGCCAACAAGAATCTCGCTATCAGTTAACCACGTACTCAATGTACAAGATAGAAACTCGGAACGGTCACGTTCCATTTAAGCTATAAATATTTTACTTTGTTAACCTGTAACTAACATTCAGATTATACATACTAGATTATACATATCTCTCTGCAAAATTATCATCTCAAATATATCCTGGAAGGATTGTATTGCGTTCTTGTATAACCGTCTCAACAGCCGACGTGCAATAACAATTACTTCATTTCATTCTTAATTCCATTTTGATTATTATTATTACTTTTTGTTATGCAAAACACTTTGGATAAATCTATTTGCTAGTGATCCTAAAATATAAATTTAAATATTAATTCTAAAATTAAAATTTGGGTTAAACTTAAAAGATAGAGATTAGAGTGTATGTAATTGGTCAAGTAATAGCCGGCCAAACTACTCCTACTACTTACTTTATCTTTTTAGATGACCAACTTCACTAAGACTTAGTCATGCTCCAAAGTATAGTTTGTAACTTTAGAAGAATGATACTTTCTTCAAAAAATAAAATAAAAATTCAACAATGATTAAACTAGGAAAATGAACGACATTTAAGTGTTATATTTACAAAATAAAATTGAGAGAAAGACCCTGTGCGCATAGCGGGAGTTTAATATAACGGGTTATCCTTTTTTTTTTTTAATTTAGAGAATGAAGTAGAGTAGTAGTGAATAGCATGTAGGTGTCGAAATACAAAGCAATAGCCTACATTTCTTAAATACACTTCCATAAATAAATAAATAAATAAAATTCAGTAAAGGGACAAAGCCCCGTAAATTATACAATACTTTGCTGAAATAATACTGAAACTGGTTTGAATCTTTCTTTCAACACAGAGAAGAAGTCTTTTTTTGGCCTAAACCCAAAATCCCCTCCTCTTTGTCGCTTTCTCTCTCTTCTCTCTTTCTCTCTCCTAAATTGTACATTGCGCGATCTCTGCAATTCCAAAGCTAATTTGGTCTTTAAACTATCCGGGTCTATCTCTGCTTCTATATTTCCTCTTTCCATCTTTGTTGACTTCAGGTGCCCATTTCTTCTCATTGTTTTTGTCATTCAAGGAAAAATGTATGACTTGTTTGAGCTTTTTATGTGTTGGATCAATTGTTTTACAAGTATTATTGTTAGATTTCGTTTTGTCGGTTAATTTTTATTTTGTTGTTAATTTGTTATATTAATGTGCTTAATTAGCTGCAATTTAGCTGAATTTTTGTGTGATTTTTTTTTCTACTTTTTGTTTATTTGCTTTTTATTTTGATTTATCGTATTCTGGGGAAATGAGGAGATTTTTGAAGCTTCAAGTTGGGTGAAGTGGATTTTGATCGTTTCAATTTTCCTATTTTACTTATTGATTTTTTATATTTTTGGGTTGGTCAACTTTAAATTTGTTTGTGATTTGGATAAGAAGCTAAATCTGCGGTAATTTAGTTTTCCCTAGATATGCTGTTGGAGGTCTTTTTCCCCAATTTACTTCCTAAGTTGACTAGAATGTCAATTAAATTTTTTCTATGCAATTGGATGGGTCTAAACAATAATTAGTACTCTGTATAGGGATGTTATTTTGTTAAATCTTGGGGTCACTTACATTCTGCTGATATTAATTTGTGCTTTTGAGGTTAATGTATCATCAGGAATCTTGTTTGCTGGAATTTTCCAGCTTTTGAGTTATGGGCTTGGCCTGTCTATTTCTTGTTTGCACTTGTGTATTGTGTATTATATGAGAATCAAGTTTTTCGATTGGCAGCTCAAACCTCAGGGGGAGTTGAAGAGCGGCTGATCCCCTATTCATTCGAGCACGATTCTGTGCACAAGAATCAACCTTTCAATTGTCCTGGTGAAAGCAAGTGATAATTCCTTTTTAAACGTATTATGTGGGTGTACGACTGATTTTGGCTTTCATTGGGAGGCAAGAATGGCACGAGGCAGCATAAGGGCAAAGATCCAGTGGAGCAATCTGTATACATTTGGTTGCTATAGGCCACGAACTGATGAGGAAGAGGGTCCCCATCAGCTAGGTGCTGGTTATTCACGAGTAGTCCATTGCAACCAGCCCCATCTCCATGAAAAGAAACCTCTTAAGTACTGCACAAACTACATATCCACCACGAAGTATAATTTCATCACTTTCCTACCCAAGGCCATATTTGAGCAATTCAGACGTGTTGCTAACTTGTATTTCCTCATGGCTGCTATTCTGTCAGCCACAACGGATCTTTCTCCATTCTCACCTATCAGTATGATAGCTCCTTTGGTCTTTGTTGTCGGGTTGAGCATGGCGAAGGAAGCACTGGAAGACTCACGGCGGTTTATACAAGATATGAAGGTCAATCTGCGAAAAGCTTCTCTACATAAGGAAGGTGGTGCGTTTGGTCCCAGGCCATGGATGAAGATTCGTGTGGGAGACATCGTGAAGGTGGAAAAGGATCAATTTTTTCCGGCTGATTTACTTCTTTTATCATCCAGTTATGAAGATGGAATTTGTTATGTGGAAACTATGAACTTGGATGGAGAAACAAACTTGAAGGTAAAAAGAGCTTTGGAGGTTACCCTACCATTGGATGATGATGAGGCTTTCAAGGAATTCAGGGCTACCATAAAATGTGAGGATCCCAATCCTAACCTTTACACTTTTGTGGGCAACCTTGAATATGATCGTCAGATTTATCCTCTCGATCCTACTCAGATTCTCCTCAGGGATTCAAAGCTTAGGAACACGGCGTATGTCTATGGAGTTGTTATATTCACTGGTCATGACAGCAAAGTTATGCAAAATTCTACGGAATCTCCTTCGAAAAGGAGCAGGATCGAACTACAGATGGACAAGATAATTTACATCCTCTTCAGCCTCCTTGTCATGATATCATTTATCAGTTCCATCGGCTTTGCCGTGAAAACAAAATTCGACATGCCGAACTGGTGGTATATGCAGCCTAAGGACAAGAACAAGAATACAACTGATCCAGACAGGCCTGAGTTGTCAGGCATTTTCCATCTGATCACTGCACTAATATTATATGGTTATTTAATTCCTATTTCCCTCTATGTTTCTATTGAAGTAGTGAAGGTCCTACAGGCATTGTTCATAAACCAGGATATTAATATGTACGATGACGAGACAGGAACTCCTGCTCAAGCACGAACATCAAACTTAAATGAGGAGTTGGGGCAGGTTGATACCATCCTCTCGGATAAAACTGGCACTTTGACATGCAACCAAATGGACTTCCTAAAATGCTCCATTGCTGGTATTGCATATGGCACACGAGCCAGTGATGTAGAACTTGCAGCTGCAAAGCAGATGGCAGAGGACCTTGGTGGGCAAGATCTTGAAATTTCACAGAGACGGTCATCAGAAATTGAATTAGAGACAGTTGTCACTCCTAAAAATGAGATCAGGCCTGCAATAAAGGGGTTCAGCTTTGAGGATAGCCGACTTATGAAGGGGAATTGGACAAAGGAGCCAAATGCAGATGTGATCATGCTATTCTTTAGGATACTTTCACTGTGTCATACTGCGATTCCTGAGTTAAATCAGGAGACTGGCAGCTATAATTACGAAGCAGAATCTCCTGATGAAGCAGCATTCCTTATTGCAGCTAGGGAATTTGGCTTTGAGTTCTGTAAAAGAACTCAATCAAGTGTTTTTGTACGGGAGAGATATCCTTCTTTTGAAGATCCCAATGAAAGGTGAGACTGCCTAAATTGTTGCCAGTTGTTTCAAGAATTACACTACCCTTGTAGTATATTACCACTTACTCTTGATCTGTTATCTTTAGGGAATTCAAAGTTCTCAATCTACTGGACTTCACCAGCCAGCGGAAGAGAATGTCTGTTATTATTCGGGATGAGCGGGGCCAGATTCTTCTCTTGTGTAAAGGAGCAGACAGGTCTTTTTTCTTTGACATTTTTTAAAGTTAGTCTCTATTTTGTATCTACTTGGGTATCCAGTGAAGTAGGTCACTGAAGAGGCTATTGTGCTATAAAATATGCTGTTAACATGCCTGTAAATTCCAATCAGATCGTGTAGTTATTACTCTCCATTACTGCTTCCTCGCCCTCTCCCTTGTATCGGGTGAAGTTCATTCCTTTTAATAGTTTCTGTTCCCGAAATTTTTATTTCCTAGACCACCTCTTTGTGATGAGACCTGGGACAGGGCTTTGATAAGTTTTGTGATTGTTGAATGCATGAAAAAGGAAATTCTAAGTTCTTATTATCATCTTGCCTTGGCTAATTGTTTAGTCATAGATGTGGCGTATGGTGACCTTTCTGATGTAAAATTTTGGATGATATGCTGTTTTTTGGATTATGCAGCATCATCTATGATAGAATAGCAAAAAATGGAAGGAGATTTGAGGAAGCTACCACAAAGCATTTAAATGATTATGGGGAAGCAGGGTTGCGTACTCTTGTGCTTGCCTACAAAAAGCTGGATGCAACAGAATACTCTGCATGGAATGAAGAGTTTACTAAAGCAAAAGCTTCAATCAGTGGTGATAGAGATGCCATGCTTGAACGTCTATCTGATATGATGGAAAAGGATTTGATCCTTGTTGGTGCTACAGCTGTGGAGGATAAACTACAGAAGGGAGTATGTACTTTATGCTCCTCAAGAATCTGAAGTATATCTATTCTGACATAGTAGCTTTTTTTGACTATTTCACATCTATCCTTTTCATCAGGTTCCTCAGTGTATAGATAAGCTGGCCCAAGCTGGTCTCAAGATCTGGGTTCTGACAGGTGACAAGATGGAAACAGCCATCAACATAGGGTCTGTCTCCCGCTCAGAGATATATCGTCTGCCATCTCTTTCTTACTTGTTTAGTTATTGGATTTGAGCTGGTAAAATACAATTCTTGTTTCCATGTAGGTATGCATGTAGTCTACTTCGGCAAGGGATGAGACAAATATGTATAGCGACTATGAACGCAGACTCGGTGGAACGAAGCTCGGAACGGGTTGGTCATTATAAAACAAGTTTATTAAGTTGTTACTTGTATTATGATTCATGTCCATCTCTTTATTTATTTATTTATTAGAATTATTCACGGCCATCTCAATTGCTCTTTCACTGATCAGGCTATAAAGGAGAACATTTTGATGCAAATCACGAATGCTTCTCAAATGATCAAGCTTGAAAAGGACCCACATGCTGCATTCGCCTTGATTATCGATGGGAAAACTCTAACATATGCTTTGGAGTTTGATATGAAGCATCAATTTTTGAATTTAGCAGTCGATTGTGCATCTGTCATTTGCTGCCGAGTCTCTCCTAAGCAGAAGGCCTTGGTAAGATATGTGAAATCAAATTAGCCTTTTCAATTCTAGTCCAACTATTCATCCATGAAATTGGTCATATTTACATTTATTTGTATCAATTTGGATCTCAGGTTACTAGATTAGTAAAGGAGGGAACTGGAAAAACTACCTTAGCAATTGGTGATGGTGCAAATGATGTTGGGATGATCCAAGAAGCGGATATTGGAGTTGGCATTAGCGGTGCAGAAGGAATGCAGGTTGGTGATAAATCTAGCTTGGTGATTTGGTGCTCTTAATATACTAAAAGATTTTTACATTTTCCTTTGGACAATTTTTTTTAATACTGCATTTAAAATTTGTTAGAGAAATAAGATCAAAGGGGTGCGACACATATACATTTTATAGTATACAAGCTGATTTGAAACAACATGATACCGGGTTCCAGGATTACCAGAGTCAATTCCTTAGTGCAATTTTGTTCCCATACTCCAAAATTTTACAGTTATTTCTGTTTGACCAAAAGTATTAAACCTTTTGTTAAACTAATTAAACAGAAGATAATGGGAAATCCTAGCTAAACATAATTAATTCTAGATCTGAAACGTGTTTGTGCAAATTACGTGGGATTGCGTTAAAACCAATTTAATACAATGTGTATTAAATGATACTGCTATGAGTTAGTGGGGAATAATGATAAGCAATAAATACATTAAATGGCAATAAATGTAAATAGAGAGAACGATTTACCCAATATTGAATGAGGTGGATGATTCCTCTTTCTGACAATGATGTAAGACAAATGGATATGAGAATATCGGGAACTTTCTCGAATCTGATGCGAGAAATATGGGATAAACAGCAAATCAAATCTCTATGGAAAGGCAATATTTGTATTTTACCAGAGAGTCAACTTTTCATAAGAGTTCTTATCATATAGAAATTACATGCCCCTTTTCTTCTCTCTACCTTTCTATTTATATGGGACATATCCCTTACCTAACATAAAGTACAAGTGCAGAGAATATTCCCCTGAAATGTCTTGCTACAAAATTATGGCCGTCCTGAGTGTTCGACCTCGGCCCCGGTTACTCAGCTCGCCAATAGGTTCCTTCCATCTTGAGTACGACCTCGGCCTAATCGTCTCTTAGTAATCTATCTTTGAGCAAGATTCTCTTGGTCAGATTTCGACCCATACAATTTCCTTATCATAGGACCATAATGCATCTGTATTCATTTTTATGGAATCTGTATATATGTCTAGGGCGTATAGATTAACTATAAAAACCAGGGCCTATAGCTGACCATTTGATAATGTGTCAAAAGACCACTTAAAATCTTAAGCAGTAACAAAACCTCAGGCCTAATTAGCCCAAAAAAATGATTTTTCTGGAGACTTCTGGAAATCACTACTCTTCCTGTTGAACTGTAGAAAAACAGTATGTCGAGAACCTTTCGCCTGTTTGAATTTCTTGCCAGAATGATCTGACAAGAAAAACAGAGTGCATTTCTGAGATATTTTTTGTACGCTTCTACTGAATATATATCTCCCAGGGATCACCTAGTATCATCTTTCGTAAAAGCTTGCCAGATTAACATAAGTCGTCTATCTCAAGGAACAGTAGCAGCTGGGATGGAGAATCTTTCCTAATCGAGGAAGATGATCATAAATCTATTTGCTTAGTAGATTGCTGCACATTGAAATCACTGAAAAATAGAAAGTGATCTCATCGAAAGATATGTTATGTCATACCAAACACACCCTAGATCACCTGTCTTTGTCAAATTAGCTCTGGTCATTTTAGATCTCCGGTTGATTGGTGAGAGAGCTAACATATTTAACTGAAATGGTAGAATATTCAATAGATTCGCTCATTTTTTCACGATGTTTTTCAAATAATTATACAACTATAGATTTCATGTTACTTCTGGAAAACAAGTATGAGTAATGTATTATCTCCATGTAAATTAAGTCTTGCATTTCTTTGATCTATGTAAGTTCAAACTACAAAGTAACAAAAGCTTTTGTGTTCTATTCCCTATGGCCTTGGATGAGGTTTCCCTGGTTTAACTTGCTACCTGTTGTCTGCATAGATTGATTAGCCTAAGTAGGATCTGGAGAATATTTTCTAATTTGGAAAGATCACCCTAAATCCATTGTCCCAAGTAGATCATTGCTGCATTTATAAGTTAAAAGGATCAATAACAACTCATATTTGCTTTCCAGTTTTTTATACATTAACTCACCCATTTTTAAAGTTTGGGATGCCAGATTACAATGATTGAGGAATAAAACAAGGCTACTATCCTCTGCAAGCACATTTTTCTCTTGGATGCTGTAATTCGGCTTACTTGATTATCACTTCTTGCAGGCTGTGATGGCTAGCGACTTTGCTATTGCACAGTTTCGGTTCTTGGAGAGGCTTCTTGTTGTACATGGGCATTGGTGCTACAAACGAATTGCTCAGATGGTAATAACTAGGATTCTTTTTCATTTTATTGATTGAAAATGATCAAAATTTGGATTCTTGACATAATTCCCATACTTGTCATGTTTCATCTAACTTGCTGTGCATTCTGCATGCAGATATGCTATTTCTTCTACAAAAATATAGCATTTGGCCTCACACTCTTTTACTTTGAGGCTTTTGCGGGCTTTTCGGGACAGTCTGTCTATGATGATTCATACATGATTCTGTTCAATGTGATTCTTACCTCACTGCCTGTGATCGCGCTTGGAGTATTTGAGCAAGATGTGCCTTCTGAAGTTTGCTTACAGGTGAGTCTATTCTCAATACCCTCTTTTATAAGATTGCAAAGTAACCTCCACTGAACAATAGTAATTTAAACCGTAATGCCCTGTGCAGTTTCCAGCACTGTACCAGCAAGGGCCCAAAAACTTGTTCTTTGACTGGTATAGAATATTCGGTTGGCTTGGCAATGGTGTCTATACCTCCCTCATTGTTTTCTTCCTCAACATTATCATCTTCTATGATCAAGCCTTCCGTGCTGAAGGCCAGACTGCTGACATGACTGCTGTTGGTACTACGATGTTCACCTGCATTATCTGGGCTGTCAACTGCCAGATTGCACTCACGATGAGTCATTTCACATGGATACAACATTTTCTTATCTGGGGAAGTATTGCTACTTGGTACCTATTTCTTTTGATCTATGGTATGCTAGCACCAGATTATTCTAAATATGCCTTCAAAATCCTTGTGGAAGCTCTAGCTCCTGCTCCAGTGTACTGGTGTACCACCCTTTTAGTAACTGTTGTCTGCACTTTGCCCTACCTTGCGCACATATCTTTCCAAAGATCATTCAATCCGATGGATCATCACATTATTCAAGAAATCAAATATTATAAGAAAGACGTTGAAGATCATCATATGTGGAAGACAGAGCGGTCTAAAGCAAGACAGAAGACCAATATCGGGTTCACAGCTAGAGTAGATGCAAAAATTAGGCAGTTGAGAGGGAGGCTGCACAAAAAGTATTCCTCAATGGGTCCCCAAATTGAGTCACCGCGTGCATAGCTGTGCGTTACTGATTTTCTTTTATTTTTTTGGGATTCTCCCCCTTGACAAAGCAGAATTTAGGGTTTTTGCCATTTGCAATTCTTTTGCTGGCCCTTTTTGACTTGATTGTAAAATTATTTGTGCAGTATAGGGAGCCTCAGTTGAGGTCATTCGTTAGTTCCAAATTAGTGTGCACATTGTATTGTACTCTATTCAAGTGATTCAAGTATAGTTTGGGAAAGTAGCCAATACATAGTTTTTTTATTATTCTCATATGGTTTGGGAAAGTTGCCAATACATAGTTTTTTTATTATTCTCATATGGTTTGTATACTCTTTTTTCAAACAACTTCTGGATGTTGATTCCCTTGAAAAATAGTGCTATATTCAGATCTGGCTATAGTTCATTGATTCTTCATTTTACCTGAAATAACAGATGATCATATACATTACCAGTCAAGTCCGATCTGTTCTTCTGATCATAGAAATATTCTTCTTTTTAGTTGGAGCAACCTTATGCTTTGCTTATTGTGGTCATAATAATATTCTTCTTTTTAGTTGGACTAAACATATTAATCAGCTCCTAACATACATCTTATTGTTAGCTAGTAACAGATTAGTCATCCTGAAATATCTTAAAGTAGTAATTTAAAAGGTTGTTGAGCTTACAGCCTACCTCATTGACTAAGCTTGCAGAGCGATTGCGGCTCTGGAGTTTGGTTCTGTTGGGTAATCTTCGGAAAAGGGCCTAAACTACCCCTATCGTTTACTAAATAGTTTATAGATGTCCTCCGTCCACCTATTCATCCAAAAAAGCACACGACATTAATTCTATTGACAAATTTACCCCCGCGACTAACGGCAGAACCTCTGGGCCTATTATTTAATGACATGGCAATTTTCACTGGGCCACATGAACAATCTGTAAAAAATAGCACAGTATAGCCAGTTTTCGGACTTGTCAATCAAAAATAGCCAGCGTTTACCAAGTCAATGAAAAATAGCCACCGTTTTGCTGCAATAGAGACCGGTCCAGCATAATATACTGGAGTTCGGTGCACTTGTGTATGAACTCCAGCATATTATGTTGGACCGGTATACTTTGCTGGCTCCAGTATAATATACTGGAGACTGGAGCACTGGTGCTCCAAACTCCAGTATATTATACTGGACCATATACTTGCTGGAACTCCAGTATATTATGCTGGAGTTCCAGCATACTATCCTGGAACTCCAGTATAATATGCTGGAGTTCAAGTATACTTATGCTGGAACTCCAGCATAATATACTGGAGTATTTTCCGGGTTTTGAACAGTGTTTTCGCTCAGATTTATCTTTACATAAAAAGTGGCTAAATTTCGATTACTTTTCAAATTGGGCTATTTTTGAACGATCAGTTGTAAATCTGGCTATTTTTAAATTTCTCCCGAACAATCTCGGTCTAAAATAAAAGATGGTTAAAATATCATGGTATAGCCAGTTTTCACACTGGTCAATGAAAAATAGCAAGCGTTTATCAAGTCAATGAAAAATAGCCACTATTTTGCTGCAACAGGGACCGGTCCAGTATAATATACGGGAGTTATGGTGCATTTGTGTACGAACTCCAGCATATTATGCTGGACCGGTATACTTTGCTAACTCCTGTAAAATTTGCGGGAGACTGGAGCACCAGTGCTCCAAACTCCAGTATATTATACTGGACAATTGTACTTGCTGGAACTCCCGTAAAATTTGCGGGAGTTCCAGCATAATTATGCTTGAACTCCCGTAAAATTTGCGGGAGTTCCAGCATAGTTATCCTGGAACTCCCGTAAAATTTACGGGAGTTCAAGCATACTTATGCTGGAACTCCCGTAAAATTTGCGGCCGTATTTTTCCGGATTTTGAACAGTGTTTTCGCTCAGATTTAAAGTGGCTAAATTTCGATGACTTTTGAAACTTGGCTATTCTTCAACGACCAATGGTAAATCTGGCTATTTTTGAATTTCTCCCTAAAAGATAGGTCTTATTTTGACACATTTACCTAATCCAACCCTAGCTTTTCTTATCTTCATTCTAAATAGCATAAAATAGTTAACTGTTGAATTTTTTTTTTTTTTTTGGCGTTTACGTAAAAGGCACAAGACACTCTTTTTCACTTTCTATTTTTGTATTCTAAATTTTAATTTTGTTTTTATTTTTATTTTTTCAGACTTAAATAACTGGTAAAGGCAATTGTAGTGGGTTTTTTCATTTCTGCATGAACATATATTCCCTGTGAAAAAACCAAGAAAATATTAGTCTCAACGCTTTTTCCTCTTAATTTTCCTTGAAAAATTTGCAAGAAAACTTTGAAGGGTGTTCAGAAGCTAGCTAAATTATTTTTACAGATAAGTTATCTTTAATTATCTCCTCAAACACAATATTAAACAAAAAAAAAATCTTGGTTGTGGAGAAAAATTATTTGTAGCGGAATAAAGGGGTGTTCATTTTTAGTTTTTTCCTTCTTCTTTCAACCGGGTCTTTAATGGTATTTCATAATTCTGAATAAGATCCTTTTCGATTTAGGGGCTAAAGCTAAGTTCTTTTGAGCTATTTTTTCGTATATTGAAAAAAGGATTGGATTTTTTTGCTTTGCTGGTGTTAAAATACAAATTTTGAAGAAGACCCTTTTGGATTTAGGGGCTAAAGATCAGTTCCTTAAGTTATTTCTTGGTATTTTTGGTTTATTGGTATTTGGGTTGTGATGAGCTTTATTTTGGTTGATGAATCTTTTTATCATGGGTTTTCTTGATTGATTTTAAGAGTGTCGGATTTGGTCTTTTTTTTCCTTCCTAATATGCTTAAAGTAATAGTGTCGGATCAGGTAAAAGGGTCGAAATAAGACCCATCTTTTGTTTCTGATCGAGATTGCTACGTGGCCCAGTGAAAAATCGCCATGTCATTAAATAGACCCACAGGTTTTGCCGTTAGTCGTAGGGGTAAACTTGTCAACATAATTAACGTCGTGTGTTTTTTTGGACGAATAGGTGAACAGAGTGCATTTGTAAACTATTTAGTAAACGATAGGGCTAGTTTAGGCCCCTTTTCGGGTAATCTTTAACTACCAATCTTATCACATTTCATATCAGACCTAGAGATTGAGCCAATGGGCCATTATTTTAGGTTGAACCAAACTTTCCAACCACTCCTTTTTACATAACTCTTTCTCCTAATATACTTAAAATAACATCCCTTTATAATTCACCTTTTGCCTTATAAATTAGTACTTAGTGAATTTTTGACGAATATTGTCCCTTATCTTTGAGGGTAGGTCTATTCTTGTCCCTTAAATATAACTTTGGGCATCTTTAATCCCTTAAATATGCCAAAAGTAAAGCATCTTTAGTCTCAATAACAGAATCTGCTTAAAACTAATGGGCACTACCTTGTGTTAATCATGTGACACCGTAAGACGAAGACCAGCAGTAAAAGAAAAAAGTCATTCCCATTTCCCCAACTCATTCACGAAGATCAATTACGGGGTTAGTTTCGGCACTCACTATCTTTTTAGCTTACTTATCGACAATGTTTTAAAAACCAACATCACTAATTGTACAGAGCTAATAAATTTGAGTGTTTATAGTTAAAACTTTTACTTTTAAGAAACTTGGTTACTTTTTTCAAAAAGAAAAGTTGTAAGTTGAAAAAATAGAGATGTCAGGATCACTTCTAGGCATATCATTGAAGCATACAAATAACCAGACTGGAAACTGGCGCATATTGGGATATTCGGTAAATTGAAAATAACGACTGTTTATATTTTGACCACTTTAAGAAAGTTTTGGGATGACAGCTCCGCATTAGTATTTTAACGCACGCTATTCACAATTTTAAAGCACATCGGCTAAAATTTTGAGCACCGGGAATCTTGATGATCACTAGAATATTTAGCCATAAAGCAAAAAATTCCAGTGATCGGTAAGAATATTATGGCCAATTGTACAAAAATGTGGCAATCGTCAGAATTTTGAGGCCAATTGCACAAAAAATTGGCAACCGTCAATTTTTTTTTTAGCAAAATTAATGCAACTATCAGAATTCCGATGAATTACCATAAGATTTGCTCAAGAATTTTTGACTAGCATGCTTCAAAATACTAACTGAAACTATTTTCTTAAGATTTTTTTTTACCGAAGTCAAAATTTAAACGGTAACACCAATCATCCTTCCTTCAGTAAACACACTGATAAATGATGAAAAAATTGTTATGGAGAATAGGAGTTAACTTGAGGCGTGTCAAGGACACTGTCCTTAAGGATATTTCGTCCACACATAATGAATAATGTTAGGCGTATCCCCCAGGATTCAACAAGCTCTTCCCGTTATAAAACTGGAAACAGAACTAGCAGAAAGTTCAAGAAAGAAACCCAGTATATAAAAGGAAGAAGATGATTCAGAAAGTTATGTTAGAAAGTATGTCTTTAGCTCTTCAAAGACCATGTTTATATATGTGTTGCTCCAACAGCTAGGTAATGGCTAGATAACGGCTAGTTTGACTCTATTAAATGTAAAATAATTTACTAACTAATAAGTAGATATAAATAATATTTCAAAGAGAAAAGATTTTTTCAAACCAAGATGAAAAAATCCCCCACATGACTCTATTAATTTTACAACAATCCCCCCACATAACTCAAAAGGGATGTACAAAATAAATCGTAAATAAAGAAAGAAAGAGAGTATGATTTACTGGGTTACAGGTATAATGAAATTTATCTGGTGTCTTATAGACTATGAACCAAATATAGATAAAATAAGATTTAACTTACAGAATAATTGGTGAAGTTGATAACTTATATAAACCAAAAATTCTTGTTATAAGCTAGGGATCTTATTCATCATATTATACCCCCACAGTTTCTGGTGTTATCGCAGTTTTCCGCTAATAGGCCATGCACGCCCTGGTTTTCACGAGTGCTCTAGAAATTTTGCCACAAATTTTATAGGAGCGGCCCCACTCCTACACTACCTACAAAAGGCTATGGATTGCTGGATTAAGAGTTTAATAACTCGACCTTACATTCCTTGCAGTCTTGCACTATATAGACAAACACCATAGGAAGAGACATAATTTAATAGTGCACATTTGATCAACTAATGACTTGTTATTACCTATATGAACCTACTTCATGGGATCTCCAATCACATGGGTTGGGTTACCATCATTGTTGGTACATCTCAAATTGACAAAAGTCTCAACCCCTCGATATTTCACTTATAAGTCAAAGGATCGGCCAAATCCTCTTTTGACTACACATAATATGTATAAAAAAATTTCATTTCTAAACAATTGCCTTATCACATTATGTCTCGAGAGAATATATCTACTCTTTCTCATTGAAAGAACTATTTTCTTACAATGGCTATTGCACCTTGGCAATCACAATTTATCGACACACGTATTGTCGGTTTAATTCCTAGTGAAATACGCGCCAAGAGGTTGCTTAATCAGCCTCATCGCCAGGCAATTTTAATATCATAACACCCACCAAAAGGTGATCACACAACCACTGGCTAGTTTTTTCTCATATGAATCAGAGATTCAATATCGTCACTGTATCCTTTTAATAAAGTAAAAGTTTCACATACAGAATACTAACTCATAATATTTCTCAAATAAGGCACAAAATCAACTCAAATAAAATGAAACCTGACTTCTATACAAGTGCTTTTTGAAACATCTTTCAACATATATAAGAATTTATTTTCTTTTGGTATCACTCGTATTCAAATACCAAGGTAAAATTTTCTAAACATAGAAGAAACTATAACTTCTACAGAAATATCTCAAATTAGTAGGAAACTAGTTATAATACGGAAACTCATAATTCAATAATTTCTTTATCACCCAAATGACTAAGAGATCCAAACAAAATAACGTTTCATAGCCAAAAATAAAATATTTTTGATCTTCAAACACAAGTTTTCGCCACAATAAATCTCAATTTCGTGAGGCTTCATTATAATTTTAATAAATAATTTTTTTAATCTATTTCTTCTTAGAATCGGGCTATATAACTCTGGAAAGATACTTGACCCCACATCTTTAAAAAAATTCAAATAAGGGGATAATGTTTACACAACTCATATGGAGTTTTAAACTCACATAATGAATTTCATTTTATAAATACTTAGCTTCACCCAAAGATTTATCACTAAGATTTATCACATAGACTATGCAACTCTTTAATTTATTTAAACATCTTATTCTTCGTGTGATCTCAAAGAGGCTGAGTACTTCTACTAAAAATATGTCAAACACGACAGTCACATATTTTTTTTTTTAAATTTCAATTATATTTTTGTCATTTAGTCAAAATAAATTTAAACACATTATCTCAGGGTTGTCAAGATTTTCAAAATACATAATCGAGGATCATACCTTTATGAAGAATTTTTATACCGCCAGGTGAAAACTGAAAAAATGATCTTGACAATTCATTAGTGTGTACAATTGTGGACTCCTCATCCACAAAGAATACCAGTCATCTTTTCGCGACAGTGGAACAACAACAGAAACAATTAATACAGCAGGGTAGTAGCATAAATAATAATATTAGTAGTGTTATTCTCCATAACATCGTGAAAATATCCTTAAGATTGTTGAAAATATTATTATGGAAAATAGGAGTTATCCTGAGGCGTGTCAAGGACACTGTCCTTAAGGATATTTCGCCCACACAATAATGAATAAAATTAGGCGTATCCCGCAGGATTCAACAAGCTCTTCCAGTTATAAAACTGGAACAAAGCTAGCAGAAAATTCAAGAAAGAAACCCAGCATATAGAAGGAAGAAGATGATTCAGAAAGTTACGTTAGAAAGTATGTCTTTAGCTCTTCAAAGACCATGTTTATATAGGTGTTGCTCCAACGTTTAGATAACGGCTAGTTAATGGCTAGATAACAACTACTAACGGCTAGTTTGACTTTATTAAATATAAAATAATTTACTAACTAGTAATAAGTAGATGTACATAATGTTTCAAAGAGATTTTTTTTTCAAACCAAGATGCACATTACCTTTTGAGATATCATTAATTTTAGGCGAAATACATAAATGGCCCCTCCAAGTTGTCCACAACGGTCATTTGAACACCTCAACAAACCTATTTATCAAGTAGACACTTCAAGTGTCTCTTAAGTAAATCAAATAGACACCCCGGTATAACATACCAGATGCGTGAGTTACACTTGTCAAATGAGCCAATCAATGAACGACACGTGTAATTTGTAATTAAAATTTAACATAAATTAACCAAAAAAAATAAAATAAATTTAAAATAAAAAAACCCTTCTCCAGGGGGTGTGAAAATTAAGTGGGGTCCGCATACAACCAATTACATCAATAAAATTATACAAGCATTCATTGCAATTTTGCTATTAAAAAAGTAAATTAACTAATTTTTTTTAAGAAACCACTTGGATTTACCTTCAAACCCAAGCATTGACGCCAGAAGTTACTTCCTTGCCTTCAAACCCAAGCTTAAATCTGATAAACATGTTAAAATCTCATATGAAATACCAAAGATCCTAAAACTCCACAAAAGAAAAATGAATGGCCTAGATGAAAGTCCTTTGAAAAGCAAAAAGTAGCATCAACGATATTACTGGAGCAAAAGTAAGCAAAAAATTTCACAGAAATCGCCAGATCTAATCGAATATTCATACAACAACCAAAAAATGGTAGATCTTGTTATGTTCATAGTATAGAATGATGCAAAAAAATGAACGACACGTGTATTTTTTTATAACATTGTAGGCTTATCCTTTGGTAATTTTGTTCTTTTGTAATGGAGCCAAAGGTGATTTAGGGTAGAGGAGAGTGTTGAATGGTGGAGGAGAGAATTGGAGGAGAAGGGGGTGTGAAAATTAAGTGGGGTCCGCATTATTTTAGTAAAAAAAAAAAAAAAACCTAATTTTAGGTTGGCAACTCGCGTCCCAGAGAGTGGATTTGATGCAACGGGGGCTGACATGGTCGAGTGTTTAGTTAATCTTCTTTTGTGAATAAATAAAGGGTCTAATTGAAAATAGGCTCACTTGAGGTGTTCAGCTGGTCGTTGAGGACAATTTGAAGGGGCCGTTTATGTATTTCGCCTTAATTTTACAACAATAAATATACAGTTTTTCTTAGATTATCTTAAAATTTTCTCATTGAAATACTTATACGACTATGTATGGGCGGTCTAGAAAATACACTGTATATATGCATTTTTTTTCTGACAAACTCCCAAAGAATCGTCATTGAAATATCTATACGTGTATATATAGCAGACCCGAAGATCTCGCAAGACAAGAGTACGACATCGTATTTTCGGACTGTGGGGGGGGGGGGGAGGGGGGGGGTAGAACAAGAAGA
Organism: Nicotiana attenuata; assembly: GCF_001879085.1. Lineage (NCBI taxonomy): Eukaryota > Viridiplantae > Streptophyta > Magnoliopsida > Solanales > Solanaceae > Nicotiana > Nicotiana attenuata. The sequence continues at coordinate 175,662 of NW_017672062.1, read as the reverse complement.
TATTACAGAAAGCAAAAAAGACAAATAAAAAACGTATTAATAATAGCAGCAAATAAAATGGGGTAAAGAGGATAAAATCACGGCCTATTCAATTCCAATGGGATGATAAGCATCGTTGAAGCCGTGATGTAATCTTGGAGATGCCTACTCATTCCCTTTTCCCTTCTTGAGCCCAAACTCATGAAGGTCAAACACAAAAAAATTACAAGAAGCTGAAATCTTGCAGTTTTTTTCAATTATTTAATTCGTCCTATGTTGGATTAAGTTTTGGGTTAATATTTCCCAATCTGTAGTCTCCAATGGAGCCTCGTGTTGGTAATAAGTTCCGGCTTGGCCGGAAAATCGGTAGCGGTTCTTTTGGAGAGATCTATCTCGGTAATATGAACACCTTTCATTCTTTTTCAGGTTTCATTTTCTTTTTGAGGTTAATTTAATTGGTGATTTTGTATACTTTTCAGGGGCTAATGTTCAAACTAATGAAGAGGTTGCAATTAAGTTGGTAAGTGCAAAATTTGATCTTTTTCCTTTCCCAATTCATAATCTATTAGTCCAAAGTCCAAACTTGTTACATAAGTATAGTTCATAGTGTGTACTGTGTAGTATCTGATTTTGTAATTGATAGTATAAAGAGTATGTTTCTGTTACTAAAAGCTTGATAATTAGTTATTATTGTGGATGCACGTTTTGTGTTCAGTTGCTAAATTTTTTTGGAGGAAGGGGGTGGGGGTTAAGCTTAATCTGTTAGAAAGAATGCATTTAATTATATTTAACATGCCTACTTATGTGGGAATGTGATTTTGCCAAGCACATGGAAATCTTTTCTTGATGAAGAGTGATAGTGAGGCTCAGACCCACAACCTCTGCTTGTTCTAATAACGTATTAGTAAATGATTTGAGTAAGCAACCCAAAACCTTAAAGATAATGAGTGGAGTGACTCAAGACCATTATAAACCCCTTGCAAGCCCTTACATAACTGTGTGGGACAATTTATAACTCGATCCATTTGGGTTTCACTTGTGAACCTTAATGTGTGCTTTTCGGATGGGAGAATAGGTTTATTAATGATTGGCTCTTGTACCATGTTTATTGTGTGACCGGCGCAGTTTCTACGCGCATGGCGTGACTCAAGCCCACTTTTGAGTTGCGTGTTAAAGATGTAATTAAGAAAATAAAGTTGTGCCATCTTTAATCGCTATAGTTTTTAGATTAAATAAATGCTCACGCACTCAGCAAACAGTGTTGACCATTTGATCATTTGGTTTATTCTCTGGTTAATATCTACACTGTTGTTACTTAGCCTGCAATATGAGACTGAGCAGTGAATTTGCATGAACTAAGCAAGTTCCGTGGTTTTGAAGAAATGAAAACAGTTCCACTGCTTCACAATGGTCTTTCTGGAGTTTTTGATATAAAACTTGATAGATATTGCATATTAGATTTGTTAAACTGAAGTTGTGCCTGTAACTTGTTGATACTCATGACAATATTGTACACAGCAGTTCTGCTATGCTCGGTCATTCGCGACTTTCCTTCGATTGCTTCACTGAGGAAATGTTCTTTGATTTGCATGATTAAGTTGCTGATTTCTTATTTCTTGTACTCAGGAAAATGTGAAAACAAAGCATCCTCAACTATTATATGAAGCAAAGTTGTATAAAATACTACAAGGAGGAAGTAATTTATCATATTCATGTTGCCTGCTTTTCCTTTTCTCAATACTCTGCTTATTTCTTGTCCTTATCAGTTCGATTTCTTTTTTGATATTGGTAGCTGGAATCCCCAATTTAAAATGGTTTGGAGTTGAAGGAGATTATAATGCCCTTGTGATGGATTTGCTGGGGCCTAGTCTTGAAGATCTCTTCAACTTCTGCAGTAGGAAGCTGTCTTTAAAGACCGTTCTCATGCTCGCAGATCAGATGGTAAGAAGTTTTGCATTTCTTATTTATTCCATTGACGATTTAAAGAACTCTTCTCATCCTTGTCGATTTACAGATTAATCGGGTTGAATTTGTTCATGCCAAATCTTTTCTTCATCGAGATATAAAACCTGACAACTTTCTTATGGGATTAGGAAGACGTGCAAATCAGGTATTGGGATAAAATTTCTTACTTTGCTGCTTATTTCACCTATTGGAGGCATGGTATCTGTTAATTCCTAATTGCCATGGATTAATATAGGTCTATATGATTGATTTTGGGCTGGCTAAGAAGTATAGAGACTCATCAACTCATCAGCATATTCCGTATAGGTCAGCTCCCTTGGAACATTCTATGCGGCTGACTTTGGTTTGCTTAAGAAGATATAGTTCTTGAAATGTGATCTTCATGCCCATGCGATTCCTATATGAGCTTGTGTTCCTAGCTATTAGTGGTCTGTTTGCTCTTTCCATTGAGCAACAGAAAATGGTGATTTCTTTTAGTTTGCGTCATCTTTAAACCCATATGACGTATCTCCTCACCTTCAAATGTATAACCATTGCGAAATAGACAGAGAAGACGAATTGTTTCTGTTTTCCTCTTTTTCTTTTTTGATAAATTGAAAAAGCTTTTGTTCTTATCCCAGACTCCGCATCCAAAATGACCGTCTGAATAAGCATCTTCTACATATGTGGGTATCCGCAGGATATGATACGGGGCCATCTTTCTGTAACTTCAGGACATGTGTTTGACTATATATGTGTTTTTCAATGTTCGACTGTACTGAAAGCATGTTATCTCTTTCTGTTTGGCATAGCCATAATGCAGGGGCGGCTCAAGCACATACGGGGCCTAAAACCGAAGTTTAATATGAGGCCTAAATTTTTAAAAGAAAGTTAAAAGATATGTTTTTATTTGAAGTTTATTCTTCTAACTTTTTGAGATATAAAGTTGTTATTTTTTTTATAATCGATTTTCTCTAATAATTGTTGTTCGATTGATAATATAGCCAACTTATTTAATCTTTCTTGAGATATTGATCTTAGATAAGATTTTACAAAGCAATAGAAGTATAGAACTATTGGAACCTTAAAAGCATTGCTGAACACTTGAACCAGTGAAATCTTGGAGAAAGAAGGTGAGTAATGAATTCTCGGAGAAAGAAGTGAGTAAGAATATCAAAGAGAAACACAAAAAATATGTAGGATTTTCTGAAATATGAAGAGATTAGAAAAAAAGAAAGATTGACTTGGACAAATTAAGGAAGAGAAATTTTTTTAATGAAAGGAGTAAAAAATGGAAAACTAAAAGTTATGAGAACTATTCATTTACACATTTTTAAGTAAGTCAAATTACAATTTTTTTTTATATATCTAAAATATTTCTTTCCTTTATATTAAAAACTATAGTTTTGTATTAAAAATACTAAATATTATTTTTTAAATGCCTACGAACCTATTATTTTTTAAAAATGAGGCTGCCTAAATTTGGGGGCCTAAGGCACAAGCCTAACTCTACATCAGGTTGGAGCTGGCCCTGCCATAATGTATCAAACTTTTCCAGTCTCAAGTACGTAAAAAAAAGAGTGTGGCTATAAAATCTGAGATGACATATTTTAAATGTAAAACATCTTATTAATAATGCCTTAAGTGTAGTTCTTAAATCTTTACTTTATAATAAATACATTAGATAATGTCCAAAATCAGGCCAAAGCTTGGTCAATTTGACCTTATAAGTTATAAACAAAATCAGGTCATCTATTTCGGGATGGAATATGGTCTTCTGTAGATGGGGCTATCAGAATGCATGAAGTTGCAATTTTAGGTTTACTTACTATGATCTCAGTTGGAGAATAGCTATATGCACCTTTCTATTTTTTTCTTCTATTAGTACTTATATTTTAAGCTTACTTCTAGTCATTCTTTTAACTATCCTTTTAATATGATCAAACTGCTTCTTGGTCTGCCTGCCACTACCTGTTAAGAGGCACGAAACCTCTAGAACTTCTTGAATGGGAATGAAGTAGTTTAAACAAGAACTTTTTAGCACTTTGTATTCCCTCCATCCCATCTTATATGGAGGTATTACTACTTGGGAGTCCAACTGTTTTTTTTTAACTATGATTTTCTCAAGCTTTTTTAATTATTAACTATGTTTGACTTATGCTCCCTCCGTTTCAATTTATGTGAACCTATTTCCTTTTTGGTCTGTGCCAAAAAGAATGACCCCTTTCCTTATTTGGAAACAATTTACCTTTATGCAATGATTTATAGCCACACAAAATATATGTGCCTCATTTTATACCACAAGTTCAAAAGTCTTCTCTCTTTTCTTAAACTCCGTGCCCAGTCAAATGGGTTCACATAAATTGAAACAGAGGGAGTAATACTTTTCATCCAGTTTTCAAATATATAAATTTTATTTTTAAAAACTTGATGACTCTATGCCTGAATTCACACCGAAAATGAAGTTCTTTGACCCTCGTACTCCAAACCCCTTCACATAAGAATTGGGATAGAGGGAGTAACTGATTTTTTTAACAAGTTTGCTGATAGGGAAAAAATGCCGACTTCCTTTCTAGTTTTTCTTTAGTTGAAGTGCTAATGTCTTTTTTCACTTACTTCGATTAGGTGGTGAAAAAAGATTTGTCATTCTAGTTTCTATTGACTGGGAATGGTTGAATATGGTAAATGATAAGATGTAATCTTGAACTTTGTAACCTTTTGCAGTACCCTCTTGGTACTGCTTTATCAATGCAACACTTTACCCTTTAAGAAAATGATATGGAACCAGATTTTCTTGATCTTTCCCAGCTGTTTTTATTTTGGTCATTCATTATTTCATTGAATTGAAGGGGAGCCTTGGAGCAACGGTCAAGTTGTCTCCTGTGATCTATAGGTCACGGGTTCGAGTCGTGAATCAGCCACCGATACTTGCATCAGGGTAGGCTGCCTACATTATACCCCCTTGGGTTGCGGCCCTTACCCCGACCCTGCGTGAACGCTGAATGCTTTGTGCACTGCGCTTCTAATAGAAAGAATTGATGGCATCAACAATCTAGTATTGTCATGCTTACTGTAGAGGGTACCATCATACTTACTGTAGAGGAAGTCATCTCTTTGTTTATAAAACATGTGCAATTCACAGAAACTCTAACAGTGAATGTTCTGAATTAGGATTGATCATTCTTATTTTGAGCGCGCGAAGAAGTATATATTTATCTATTGAATAATATAATTAATTTCATTGGATGCTTGTATTCTTAATTAGTGAATTAGCTTAAAGAGAGATCTTCCTCCAGGGCGTGGATGCATGATTTTAATTTTTCTTTTAATGTGATACAGAGAAAACAAAAATTTGACAGGAACTGCTAGATACGCAAGCATGAATACTCATCTTGGCATTGGTAAGCTTTTGTTTTCTCTTACCTACTTGCACCTGTTTGTTTATATGGATTGTTTTTTCTCTATTAAGCATGCTTGCCTCCTCTGAGTTGCCTCTGAACCATATAGAACAAAGTCGAAGGGATGATTTGGAATCGCTGGGTTATGTTTTAATGTACTTCTTAAGAGGAAGGTAAATGTTTCTCCCTCCAGATTTTCTTATATATTTGGTCTTTTGCTCTTCTTTCATGACAGTCTTACATTATGCTTTCAAAAACATGTAGTCTCCCTTGGCAGGGGCTGAAAGCAGGCACTAAGAAACAGAAGTATGAGAAGATCAGTGAGAAGAAAGTATCAACGTCAATAGAGGTAATTTACGCTCCATCAATTTTCATATGCTAGCTATTTTTTTTTTTTTTTAATTCACTAAAATGATAGTAGTGCAAATTTTCCTTTATAGACCTTGTGTAGGGGATATCCTGCAGAGTTTGCATCATATTTTCATTACTGTCGATCACTAAGATTTGATGATAAACCAGATTATGCTTATCTGAAGAGAATTTTCCGTGATCTTTTCATTCGTGAAGGTATTATCATTTCTGCTCTCCATGCCTTACTTTTTCATCTGTACAGAAGATAATACAACTTGTACCTCAATTTCAATGTTCTCAGAATTTGTTCTTCCATTTTTCTTCCCCCCCCTTCCTTTTCCTTCTTCTCTTCTATTTCAGGGTTTCAATTTGATTATATATTTGACTGGACCATTTTGAAATATCAGCAATCACAGCTTGCCAATCCTCCATCTCGCGCTCTTGTGAGTGGCTTAAATAAATTAATTTATGTTGAATTGGCATCAAAATACGAAAATGAAATGATATTTTTGGGACAGGGTGGTACTGCTGGGCCAAGCTCAGGGATGCCTCATGCTCTTGTTAATGTTGAGAGGCAATCAGGTATGCTCCGGCACAAGGCACCCCTCTCCCCCTAACACACCCTCCCTTCCCCTACCCAAAAATAAGAAAAAAATTAGCCCCCCTCACGAAAAAAAAAGGGAAGGAAAACTAAGAGGTTGTTTGGATTGGCTTATTTTAAGTGCTTATTGGCTTTTAAGCACTTTTTTAGTTTGTGTGGTGTTTGGCAATGATAAAAAGTGCTTAAAAGCACTTACTTTTAGGCATAAAAAGCACAAAAATAAGCCAAAAGTTAGGTATTACCAACTTATGGCTTTTGGCGTTTAGCTTAAAAGCTACTTTTTATAAGCCAATCCAAACACCCTCTAAGCAATCATTCTGTGCTAACTGCTGTGGCATAAAGTGTTCAGGAAATTACTTTTAACAGGGAGCTGGTAATTGATCTATTTTTTCTCTTTCCTACTTACTTTATGGAACATGCCATCCTCAGCTCTGTCCGAGCTCTTCTATTAGTATGTATAAAAAAAGGCAGCCCGGTATACAAACCATTCTGCATTCACGTAGGGTCCGGGGTAGGGTCCGGGGAAGGGCTGCACCCCAAGGGGTGTGATGTAGACAGCCTAACCTAAAGCAAGCATTAGTGGCTACTTCCACGACTCGAACCCCTGACCTATAGGTCACACGGAGACAACTTTACGTTGCTCCAAGGCTCCCCTTCTCTAGAAGTATGTGTCTTGTCTCATAAACATAATGCAAAGATAAAATTAGAATCAGTTTGGATTAGTCCATCATATCATTTATTTTTGATGGCATGCCAGCTATCCTGTTTAGGGAAGTATACTACCTCTAAATTTGCTTGTTTCTTATTGTCTGGGAGCTATATATACATGTGACACTTATTATGCAGGTGGAGATGAAGGTCGACCAGCCGGTTGGTCTTCATCAAATCTTACACGTAATAAGAGCACAGGGCTGCATTTCAATTCTGGAAGCTTATTGAAGCAAAAAGGCACAGTTGCTAATGATTTATCCATGGGTAAAGAGGTCCGTCCTCCTCTCTCCCTATTTTTGAACCCTTTGTCCTGTTTCTGTTGGGGTTGGAAAAGCGTAATACTATTGCAAATAAATTCTGTGGCAATTTTACTTATTATAAGTTGATGTGACTGCATTTGCCTTTATCTGGCTGTATAAAGCTAGTTTCTGTAGCAATCCTAATTTATCGAGTACTTCGGCATGAGGATGGATGCATGCAGTTCCCAAAGTATAAGCAAAAATCCTGAAGTTTGCGGGGCAATTTTAATTAACCGAGTGCTTCACCAAGTAGAGGATAAATCCTGCAGTTCCTGAAGGATTAAAATTCCTGAATCACTTCCTCAATTATTTCATCCTGAAAAATCATTTGATGTGTGCAACTCTTTTTGTCCTCTAGGTTTTTCTTTTAAGTTTTGTGTTTTGGGGTGGGGGTGGGTGGGTGGGGGGGTGCACAGTAGACGTGTAAGAGTAAGAAGTGGAATAATTAGAGCATGAAATGTTGTGCTTCTAATGCTCATGTGGGTTCTTTGGAGGTAAAGGAGCAGGAGAGCTTTAAAGCAAAGGAACATGACTTTGTAAAGCTTAGGGCTTATCTATATTTTGCTCAACTTTTGGAGCTCCTGCGAAGTTCCTACAGGGATAGAGGATTGGGTGTCTTTATAGAGAACCATATTTTTGTGTAGGCTTTCTGTTTTGTATACCTTTTATATATTGGGTTTCCCCAACAACACCAGTAAATTATTACTTCCATTAAGAAAAGGGTGAAGTGGAATAAGATTAAAGTCTCCCTTGGCAATCATGAAGAGACAGAGGCGGATGTAGTGCTTTAGTTACGAAGGAAAGAAGAAAGAAGTGGCACAATGGCATTGAACAACCACACCCCCCCGGGGGGGGGGGGGCAGAAAACACAGGAAGTGAGGCGATAAAAATTGGCCCTCCTCTTCAGATATTCACCCTTCTCTATGGATATTGTTTTCTGAATCTCCTTCACGGAGTGATTGACGATTGGCTATAAGTTAGACGGCCAAAAGGGTGGTGTGGTTTGTCTGTATGACAAAGAAAAGGTGGGTGCACAATTAGGGGTTAGCATTATGTTACCTTTATTTCGATTTCTTCTACATATGTGTGCTTGGTCATTGTGACACATGACAGAAATCCTGTATTCATTTGATATTTCTTCAATATAACTGCCAACGGGAGATCAAATAGGTGGCATGCATTAGGAATCAGAATTTAGTACAATTAAGGATTCACAGCTTATACTTTGGGGAATACGCTCAAAACCTACACATGTTTTATGATCTGTAGCTACCGGTAAACGTAACAGAATTTGACTGAGTTTTTGTTTGCAGTTATCCAGTTCTAATTTTTTCCGGTCAAGTGGACCATCAAGGCGTCCAGTTGTCTCTAGCATCCGAGACCCAGTGATTGCTGGGGGTGAACCTGACCTCTCTGGCACTCGGACAAAAGATGCAAGCCCGGGACCATTGCGTAAAGTATCCAGTGTTGCACGGAGGAGTTCACCAGTTGTGTCCTCAGATCACAAGCGCAGCTCCTCTATCAAAAACGCCAACATAAAGAATTTAGAGTCCACCGTCAAGGGAATGGAGGGCTTAAGTTTTCGATGATGAGGGACTGCATTAGTAGCTGTGCTTTGTCTCAGTTCTCTGTTCACTCTAAATTTTGGCACGCCAACTTGGGGAGTAAGTATTCTGATATTAGTTGCTGCCAGGAAGTACCATAAAGCTGAATTAAATTAAAATTTGGGATGTATTTCAAAAGCACAGTTAAGGATATGATGGGGTTGCAGAGCCAAACTCACAGATCCCAGTTTATGCTTGTCCATACAGTTGTATCCACTTTCCATATTCTTTTTCATCTCTATCTCTTGCTTGTTCTTGTTATGCTGTGGTATTCTTGTTGAAGTCATGTTGTGAATTATGAAGGTGGTCATGTATAATCGCGAGAAATCATGTATTTATTTGTTTTAAACATGAGCAAACTGTTCTTTTGTTCAAGCTACTTTATTATCAGTCAATCACTGCATGGTCAGTTTAGGGGTATTAGCCGGTGACTCGGGCAGTTTCCCTCTCGACGAAGCATTGTCGTATTGGTTGATATTGGCCTTTGTATCATATCTGAGACAGTAATTTATTCGAGATGTCCAGGCAACCTTATGTATACAAATATTTTTAGCAAGTTTGCAGCCATTGCTGCTGGTAATAAGTAGCAAGTATAGTGAAACCTGCACATGTTAAGAAAAAAGGATCTGCCTCCTCAAGCGCCAATTTGTTAGCATATTATTACCAGTTGGAACTTCTTACACCAGATATCACCGCGGATTTCTGTTACGTGTAAAGATCCTGTTGTGAACATGGATAAGTTAGATAATGCTTATGGGCCAGTTATTTGGACAAAGGTTGGCCAAGCTATTGGGCCTGGGGCTAAACCACGATATGGCCAAGGAATTAGACAGCCCAACGATACATTTGCTTGGGATTCAGGTTGAGTAGGGAGTATGTGACAAAGGGGATAAAAGTGTGTCATCGGCAGTTTTAGGAATTATGCGAATTGTGATATTGAATGTGTTCTCTCTCATCTTTGCTCTGTATCTCTGATTTCCTCATCCCCTTCTATACCCGTCTCTGTTTCTCACCTCTTTCTTCTTATCAGTTCTTCTATGTCATTTCAATTGCTATTCCTTGTAATTCTGTTTAGTAAGGGCAATACTACAAGTGAGTTTCCTTGTGTGCGAATTGGTTATTTCACGTTTGTTATATTGGTGCTTTCATCCAGAGGTCTCTAATGGTGGACCAAAAAGTACTCAATTCGTGATTCAATTCAGGAAATGAAGGATTCGCTTTCTAAGGATTTTGCCGATATTCGTTTGTTGTTAATGGAGCTAGTGGGGAAAAAGGCGGAAGAAATTCAAAAATAGCCAGATTTACCACTGGTCGTTGAAAAATAGCCAAGTTTCAAAAGTCATCGAAATTTAGCCACTTTATATCCGAGCGAAAACACTGTTCAAAATCTGGAAAAATACGCCCGCAAATTTTACGGGAGTTCCAGGATAACTATGCTGGAACTCCCGCAAATTTTACGGGAGTTCAAGCATAATTATGCTGGAACTCCCGCAAATTTTACGGGAGTTCCAGCAAGTATAATTGTCCAGTATAATATACTGGAGTTTGGAGCACTGGTGCTCCAGTCTCCCGCAAATTTTACAGGAGTTAGCAAAGTATACCGGTCCAGCATAATATGCTGGAGTTCGTACACAAATGCACCAGAACTCCCGTATATTATACTGGACCGGTCCCTGTTGCAGCAAAATAGTGGCTATTTTTTATTGACTTGGTAAACGCTGGCTATTTTTCATTGACCAGTGTGAAAACTGGCTATACCATGATATTTTAAGGAAAAAGGCTACAACGTCCATTCCACCCCGGGATCCAACAATTCGCAGTCCGGAAATACCTGCTCTTCATGACAACCCAATTTCAGTGGAATTAAGACGGTTCCGTGGTGGAAATCCGGAGGCATGGGTTTTAGAGGCGGAGAGGTATTTTGAATTTTACTCCATTGCCGACGAATTTAAACTCTCATTAGCATCATGTTACTTGGATGGCGAAGCTTTAGCATGGTTCCAGTGGCTATATCGGAACAAACAATTCGTTGACTGGAAGCATTTTACGGAGAAACTGAAGCTGCATTATCGCAAATGGATTCCCCCTGCTTCAATAAGGTGTTCAACTGATTTCCAATTTTACTCGAATTGTTCAGAAACATTAGCGCTACCAGAGACCTATGTAAGTCCTCTAACTGCTAAGAGTAATGTTTCCAACTTCTGTGAGTTTGAGTCAATTTTTGAAGATGGAAACTCAGAGGTCATGCATATGTTCGATGAACTGCCTACAAAAGGCTTTCCCAAAGCAATTGAGGAAATTTATTCTTTTACAGCTGCGTGCCACGACACAGATGCAAGTACACATACCTCTCACTTTGCAGCTAATTTGGAAGATAATCACTCACCTAAGATTTTTGACAAAATGTTACATAGCTGCTTTCCCAACGTAATCGTCGAGGCGCAATCAGATGCTCCAATCAACGATGAAGAAGCTAGAGATAGCGATACCCAATGGTTTTCTAAAAGTATTCAACGAGATTTTCTCATGACTAAACAGACTGAACAATCTGCTTTTACAGAGATTTTGCCTATGAAATATGAGGGGATTTTCGAGGCAACAGAGATAAACTCTGATTCAAATGATAGCAAATTAGAGGAGGACCAACAGGTCTGCGCAATGGTGAAGAAAAATTCAAGCGACACTGTAGTTCAGATATTTGACAAATCTCCTCATAGGAAAGAAATTGATTTTTTGGATGATATATCACCATGGATATCCACTGAAGAAGCTGCTGATATTTTTGAAAGTGACGCAAATAAAATGTTTGACAAAGTTATTCAGAGAAACGAAACTGGTACAACGCTCATCACGGAGGTTGTTAGCCACGCCAATCCGGTGTTCTCTCAAGAAATCAGTATGATTGGTCTAGTGAGCGTTAATTCTAATGCAAAAGTTCCAATTCTTGCCATTGAATTTGATATGGGATATGGTTGCTGGAATCAATTGCATATTGAACATCCTAAAATACTTTGCCCTCGACATCGACTTGGGCTTGCCAGTACTTAGCGGAGATGTCTCGTTTGCATCAGTTTCCACATGATGAATTTGGATTAGACTTTTCGTTTGATCCTGGCTCGGGTGCTATTCCTTTAATCAGGGTACAGTCACCTCAGAGGAGGTTAGAGGACCATTTTACACCCTCAAATCCAAGCAGGCAACATTTGACAAAACACGGGGGAGTTTCTAAATATATGTTGTGGTTCCAACATGATATCAATGCCCATATAGCCAATTGGTTTGACACTGGGCAGCGACCTAAGGCTAGTAAGTTCTCTCTAGATTTCTTAGTGATTATTCTGCTGGATAGGTGTGTGTATGGCAAAGTTAGTTGGTTGGACAATGGGAGAGGGATATTCGATGACATGATTTACAGGAACATGCTCACTGTGCTTGAGTCTTTTGTACCACCAACTACTGTTTATAGTAGTTTCCATGAGATACTTCTTGAATCTATGAAGTCTGTCCAGTCAAGTAAGCTAGCGCTTGCACTTACTTTTGATGATGTGAATTCCCCAACTAGAAGAGGAGCTATCAGGCCCTTGCGTTTTGCTTATGTTAGTGCTTCATATGAGCAGATCTGTAGTAATGCCACTCTTCTGCTTGGAGATGATGTGATTTTTGTTGTGCTTGTGTTCAGTGCTAGAATTTTGGAAATGATTTGTGGTCGCTCCTACAATAGAAAGTCTGCCCAACATATTAGAATTGCTTGGATACACCAAAATGGGTCAAAATTGGAAAAGCCCTTTGCTTGTCTACTACCTTTTGACCTTGGGAACCCATATTTTGGCCAGCAGGGGAGAGCTAAAGTTATATCTAAGTCTCCAAAGATCATAACAACCACTACGAATATGTTACAAGGACGCAATCGAGAAGAATGGATGACTTGGGCATTTGGACCCCAGGTCAGTACCAGGCTTGTGTTAGTAAAAGAATGCAATATACTCCTTTGTTTTATCTCACAAGCAGTTTATGTTGAAGATCAACATGTTATTGGAGTATATACACATTTATTCATGCTTCAAGATTTAACTGGTACACTAATAAAGAAAGTGAAAGCAAAGATGATACTAGTGGAACTCATTTGTAGAACAATAACTATTTTGCTATTCATTCCAGTATTTTTGTGGCTTATGAAGTATTCAAAGGAAACGCAGTATATATCTCATCATGCCTTTGTCCAAAATGAAGTGCACTATGCCGTCACCATTGTTGAGCCGGACATGAATAAAGTTTGGTATGGCGCTCTTAATTTTGCTCAAAAGGAGTTGGCATGTGCTTGCCATCTGGTGTACTGCAAGCTTATTGAAATCCATACGACTATAGCCAGTTTACCAAAGGCCGTGAGCCTAGTATTTCTTAACTCGAACTTTGAGGACAAGGTTCTTATTGAGGAGGGGAGTATTGTTGTGAACATGGATAAATTAGATAATGCTTATGGGCCAGTTATTTGGACAAAGGTTGGCCAAGCTATTGGGCCTGGGGCTAAACCACGATATGGCCAAGGAATGAGACTGCCCAATGATACATTTGCTTGGAATCCAGGTTGAGTAGTGAGTATGTGACAAAAGGGATAAAAGTGTGTCATCGGTAGTTTTAGGAATTATGCGAATTGTGATGTTGAATGTGTTCTCTCTCATCTCTGATTTCCTCATCCCCTTCTATACCCGTCTCTGTTTCTCACCTCTTTCTTCTTATCAGTTCTTCTATGTCATTTCAATTGCTATACCTTGTAATTCTGTTTAGTAAGGTCAATACTACAAGTGAGTTTCCTTGTGTGCGAATTGGTTATTTCACGTTTGTTACAGATCCCTTTTTTTCCTTTTTTATTGTTAGATTTTTTCGTTGTCAAAAAATTTGAAATCCAATAAAAAGAAAGTGATGAGATCCTTGTTGAAATTTATTCTCTAAAAAGTTCGGAAGAAAAACTTTTATCCTTTAAATAGAGAAATACAACTTGATTGGTAAAAGTATGAGGGTGTTTAGATAAGCTTGTGATGATAGGCTACAATTACGTATTTTAGTCGCTTATTACACTTTAATTTACTGCACTTTAGTTGAGTTTGCGCTTTAATCGCTAGTGTTTTGCACTAACGGTGTGTTTTATGCCTTGTAGGAGTGATTCCGAGATATATAGATGTTATGGAATGAATTACAGTGATTTGGAGCTTTGAAGTCTGAGTAAAAGCCCAAGGAATTAAGCCGGGATCGTATTCGGGGATCAACGGATGATAAAACAACAAAACGAAGACTCGAGGAGGCATATTGCACACTATCTAGTAAAATAGCCATAACTTTTTGCTCAGAACTCCATTTGGGCTCCACAATATATGGTTGGAAATCTAACTCAAAGGAATACAACTTTCATGTTTTACGTTTTTCCAAATTCCAAACGGAACAGGGTGAAAAACCGCGGTTACGGTAGGACCGCGGCAGAACATTACCAAAGACTCAGAGGACCATTCTGGCCGCGGTCCTGGCGTAACCGCGGTGGGACCGCGGCATGACGCGTAAATTTCAAGGACTAAAGTGCAAAACACGGGATTTTAAGCCCTAAACCCTATATTAAACGAGGGAGGCCGGCCAAGAGCGGAGGAGAATGATTTTTGGAAGTGAAAAACATTAAAAGGAAGGGAAAGAGGCAAAGGGGACACGCTTTTGACATAATTTAGACCTAAGGAAGCTAAGGAGACCGGAGATTCGACTTAAGGAGTCAAGAACACAATAGGAGCAAGACGCGGAATTCTTCAACGAGTTTTTCCTTCTTCTTCCTATTTTTTCATTGTTGGTTATGATTTTTAGTATTGTAGTTTTGCATACTATTATGAATAGCAAATTCGTTTTCTAGGGTTTTGATGGAACCTTTTGGGGATGAATTGGTTGTTATATTAATATAGTTTTGAGTTAGTTGTTAATCTCTATTTGTTCAACTACGTTTTGATTTTGGTTAATTGAAAGGATCCTCAATTAGCCGTTCCTATTTATTATGTATCTGCTTGAGAGAGAGTGCATATTTAGGTAGTTGTTTGAACAACATCACTCTCGGAGTATAGGCGAGAGTCATAACAGAGGGTTTAGAGGTTGGATTAGAGATAACGATACCTCGGGTGCAATCTAAGTGAACTGTAATGTGAATCTAGCTAGCGTAGCTTGAGAGAGTGCGTCTAGTAAATTATCATAATTGCTTGAGAGAGATTTATGATAGCTGGAGAGTTCATGATTGATAGAGGCAACTAAGTCAAAGCTATAAGAAACATACAACTAATGAAATCAATAATTGGGGAAATCATAACTCTAGACCTCTTTAATTTAGTCTCCAACCCTTTGTCTCGTTAGTTGATAATTTTACCGCTTTGTAGTATTTGCTAGTTAATTAGTTAGAAATATAAATCTCAATCTTTATAATTTAGGAAATTGTTCAAACTTGTCTTCTTAGTGATATTAAACAGATATAACGAAACCTTAGTTCTCTGTGGGATTCGACTCCGGACTTTTAAACCGGATTATATTTGCAGCGACCGCTTATCCTTTTTAGGACTAGAGTTGGGCGTGATCAAATTTTGGCGCCGTTGCCGGGGAACTAACGGTGTAGTTGTAGCTGTATATATTGCTAGGTTACGAGTTTGAACTTTTATTTTGTTTTCTTTTGTTTGTTTTTTTTTTGTATTTTTTTTATAACTACCGATTTGAGAAACATGGCATCTTGGAATTATGGGAATTTAGGTGTAGATAATTCTACTATTGATCTCCATACATATTATGAAGGAAACCACCCGTGGCAAAATTTTTTAAACGTTCCTAAGAGCGAGTTATATGCACCAACTCAATCTTATTTGTGGAATGTGTGTGATGTGTGTGGTGGTAAAAATGGTCACCTTCATGGTTGTGCTTATATTTCTTATTTTCCCCCAACCCCTTACTATGATGGTTCTACCTTTTCTTGTGAAGTTAATAGGAACAAAGAACCTGGGAATGCGGACCTGAAGGAGATCAAGGATATGCTTAAGTGACTTATGGAACAAAACAATGAGAAACAATTGCACATAGAAAGACAAGAGGCAACTATTCGCAAGTTGGAGGCTCAATTGAGTCAAGTGGTTGGAGCTTTTAATGCTCAACAAGCCAATATTGAGGATAGTAGCCAAGAAGAGCATGAATTTGAGGTGTTAATTGGGGAGGTCAGAGTAGAACATCAACAACCTAGCCAACTAGAATTTGAGGATGTCAATGTTGAAGAAGTAATACTAGAGTCAACCAAGGACGTTGAAGATACAAATTTAGTTGACTCTAGTGTGATTGGTGTTGAGGAGGTTAAAAATCTTGAAGTTAGTGTATTTGAGCGCGTTGGGCCTCATTCCAAACACTTCTCTACATTATGTTCAGACGGTGAAATAGAAATTCACCCTTATGAGCATAAAAAGGAGTCCAAGGAAGAGGTAGATGAGCCTTATATTTTGGATTTCTCAAGGCTGTCTAGGCAAGGTGACACTCCTCGGTCGAGAGCCAACAAGTGCATAAGATTTTATCTAATTTTTGGCTCGCAAGAATTTGTACCGCCCCAAGAGCATAATCATAAGCTTGAAGCAAAACTTGGGGTTCAATTCATAAGCTCGAGGTGGAGGCAAAAAGTGATTCGCGTCGTGCCGCGACGTTAAATCAAGCGCTTGTTGGGAGGCAACCCAGCTTTATTGCTTTCTTTTATTTTTTTTATTTTTTTTAATTGTATTATTTTTGTAGTGTCAATTTTTTATTTTTAGGAGCATGGAAAGCAAAGGTATTGGAAGGATGCAACAGCAAACCAAATGGTTGGAACTAAGTGTGAGGTACCCGCACGAAGGACCAAGCTGGGGAGAAGTCTGAGTACCCCATGAGCTGTAGTGCTTCGGCCTTTGGCCTACCAGGGAGTCTCTTTTACCCTTTTATTAGTTATGGTGTGCATTGAGGACAATGCACAATTTTAAGTGTGGGGTGAGGAGATTGTCTGGGTGACTTTCTATGCTATTTTAGTTGTGTTAGTTTAATTGAATAATTTTTTTTTAAAATAGTAAAAGATTGGACTTTTCCCGACGATGGATCTATTAGATAATTTTCTTGAGGGATTTAAGTCTAAAGAAAAAAAAAAGATTTTCTTTTTTTTAAGATAATGTAGTAATTTCCCCTTGGTTTTTCTTTTGTACCACGGTTTCTTTTCAGTAGGGCTTTTTCTTGAACCGGGTTTAGGTAGATTTTTTTTTAGTACTCTGTAAGTACTCTCTTAGATTTAGGAGGGGTTAAGGGCTAGGAATCCACCCTTTTGATGCATCA
>NW_017672062.1:150432-150825 GCF_001879085.1 Nicotiana attenuata | reverse complement strand
CTACATATCTTGTTTTCCGGGTTGTTGAACCCTCCTATGTGGCCATATCTGTGGTATATGAAGTGTGGAGTACAAAAGCCGTTCACCAAATCTGCATTGAGGACCGTCCTGCTTATCTTCCGTGAGTCTAAGAATCTGTGCACAGCTACAGTACTTAGGGCAACCAAGTACTTATGCCTTAAAGGAACCTCATCTTTCCCGATGTAGCCGGCTATTTCCTCTAGTGTCGGGGTTAGCTCAAAGTCCGAGAAATGGAAGACGTTATGTGCCGGGTCCTAACATGTGACCAATGCTCTGATGATGTCTCCCCGAGGCACAATCTCTAACAAACCAGTAAGCCCTTTCAAATACTTTTTGACCTCGTCCTGTCCTTCTTTACCCAGATCGTTCCAC
>NW_017672062.1:147060-149942 GCF_001879085.1 Nicotiana attenuata | reverse complement strand
TTGTAAACAGTACTTCTTTTTGTTTTGTTAGGTCAAATACACTATTTCTGAAAGCAAGATTCTTTTTTAGATTTTCTTTTTCAGTGGCAAATAAACAAACTAATTTGAAAATAAAACTCTTTTTTTTTTGTTTTTCTTTTCCATTGGTAAACAAAACAAACTAAAAAAAACTACTTTTCTTCTTTTTCTTTCATTTTCTCAAAAATCCGGCAGCATTTCGGCACTACTTGGACATTGGTTTTTCTAGTATAGGTAATTAACTCTCTACACTGCTATTTTCTCTTTTTCTCTTTTTGTTTTTTCAATTTCTCCCAGATATTCAAAGCCGCAGCATGCGACTCCAACACAAATAAATGCACAAGTAGGATGCATCAAGATGGTCCATTATTCCGGGTACACCTGTCCTAGACGGACCCAACCCCTGTGTTGAGTCCCCTAAGTCAAAATGCACGTGATGCAGATAAGCGTTCCTACTAGGGATCCGGCATGAGGTCAAGTTATTCTAGGTTCAAAACCTGGGTATAGGTTCTAGACTGTGTACCCGAGAGGACAACTCGAGTCGAGGAGGGGGCTACGTACCGGGAACCAAAAGGCCATCCGACTTAGTAACTTGTACGGCCTCTTTCTTATTTTAAGGTATGACACTAACAGAATAGGGAGTCTCCACCAGTGAGCACATCCCAGGAGGTGAGAAGAGAAGGGTTTCGTAACAATTTTATATATACAGTTCAGATAATATCAAAGCGGTAAAAAGCAATATTTTTGCACATTTAGCATGAAACATGTAGGAAAATCAGATAAAGCCAAACATAACAATCATTCTAAGCTCGAATTCTTAAACCCTGAACCGAAGTTCTTGGTTTGCTGTCCCCAGCAGAGTCGCCAGAGCTGTCATACCTCCTTTTTCCTACACCCACAAGAGGTATAAAAAAAAAGGAGTTTTTCCACTTAAAGGACAATCGGAACGGGATTTATTATTAAAATTCATAGTCGCCACTTGGGAGATTAATGGTGTCCCAAGTCACCGGGTGAATCCCGAACCGAGGAAATTATGACTCTGTTTAACAGTCCGCGATCCAGAAATCCGAGTAAGGAATTCTGTTAACCCGGGAGAAGGTGTTAGGCATTCCCGGGCTCCGTGGTTCTAGCACGGTCGCTCAACTGTCATATCTGGCTAAATATCTGATTTTAGTACATGTATTGATCTACGTGCTTTTAACTTTGAACTGTTTTTATTATTATTATTTGAAGAGAATTGCAACGTCGTGAAAACACGTCTCGAACCGCATCACATAAATGCACCCGCGATTTTTGACACATTTCGACTTCGTTGGAATTTCGATTTGGGTCACATAAATGTGCACCCGTACTTAAGAAGGTAAAATTATTAAAAGACGCGCTTAAAGAGGCTAACGCGTTATTATCTTTGGGGAAAGCCGTGAAATTTGCTAAACGGCTCATCCCGAAGTCTAAGTATTGTTGTATAAATATTTATCGAGGTCCCCGCAATTTTATTTGTTTTGTTTAGCGAGGTTCGTCTCGTTTTATTATTAAAAGGCAAACCTAAAGTAATCTACAATTTTCTATCATGTATTGTCTCTAAAAAAAATAAAGGAAAGGCCTTAATTAATTAATTATTTTATCCGAACCTAACGATTTTTGGACCAAAGGGCTGAAATTCAGCCAATTCCATGACATTGGCCCAATAGGAAAGGCGGCTGGCCCAGATTTTACTTGCACTAGAACTGGACTGCCTGGGCCATCTGTTAGTGCTGAAGCCCAAACTGTCCGAAGATGGACCGTTAAGCCTTGATTGTTAAACTAAACCAAATTTCAATTCAATTTGAGCAAATATGCACCAAGATTGCTTCAAGTTATTCAAAGTGCACTCGGCAGTTGTAATAAGGAAGAACAACATTCACCTACTCAAACTAATGAAGCATTGATCATTTGAATTCCAGTTCCAACTCGGATTGTCCTATTTATTTGCCTATTAGTGAGTTCCTAAATATCACTACAAATGCAAATCAGACTAAAACATGGTTCGACCTTAGCAACAGTAATAACAACTCATTGGCTAATTCAAATTAACACTACTAAACCAGATCTCAACACATCAAGTGATTTCGATATTTGGACTTGGATTACTGAAATTAGCTACTGAAACTTACAACCATTTTGAACCTATTTTTTACAACTACACAACTACTGGAATTAGCTACTGAGACTACAACTTTTGAACCTATTTTTACAACTACAAGACCGAATCAGGCATTCAACTCACAATACAAGTCCGAAAGAGTAATAGTTACACAGTTCACTTACTACAAATTGTAAGGTGTTCCATTCATTTAACTCTCCACTACAGCTACTAATAACTACAAACAAATTGCTATCACAAGCCAGATTTCATTTCTTCAATTAACTAATACACGTCGACTGTTTCAGTCCTTCACACATCAATTGGAGCTGGGAAAAAAAACCTGGAAATAGAATAGAAATGGAGGAGAAGAGGTCAGCCAAAACAATGATCGAGCAGCAGCAATAATAAATAATTTCCAGCAATATTGAATAACGAACATCCCGGGAATGGATTCAGAAATCCAGAAATATTCAACAATCAAGCAGAAACTAACAAATCAACCCAAAGACCACTTGAAATGCTCTCAAATAAGCTTGAAATGCACTAGAATACTTCAGCAGATGCACAACTCGTCCAAAACCAGTTTAAACAGACCCCAAAATTGCTCGAAATCAGACCAGTGAACACTTGAAGTTTCAGAATCCAAGTATTGAACTAGAAAAATGGAAATTGATAACTAAAAGTACAAAATTAACCTGAAATTATCTAAATGGAACAATATTTTTTTTAGGTTTTCTAA